>NW_004949150.1:748860-764608 GCF_000317375.1 Microtus ochrogaster
TTTCCCCAAGTTCTCCCCATCTTACCCTTGCATTTGGGAATTTTTGACAACTTTTTGAGGAAGATGGATACAAATCCCAGTAGTAATGGAAATAATTTATGAATTCTTCCATTATTAAATTGTTTCCTGTTTTTTCAAATACAAAAAGAGCAATAGGAATAACTACAAGTATTGACACCACACTCTGAGTAATAACATAAAATTTGACACTTTGCATGTTACAAATGGCAAGTGAGTGATTTTGAATTGCCTTTAGTTATCACTAAATTTAATTTTTTTATATCCTACACTGTGGATCGACTTAACAAAGGGTAAGAAATGTCAGTCACTATATTGACATTTCTGTAGAGTTTTTTTTTAATTTATAGGACTTTATTTAAGGTAGCCCAAGGTGTGCTCACACTCCCTGACTAACTGAACATGACCTTGAACTCCTAACCCTCCTGCTCTGACTTCCCAAATGCTAAGACTAGATAGAGGTGTGCACCACCATTCCTGGCTACCACTTTTATTTAAATTACTTTTATTTTGGCAAACAAATAGAAAATTTATTAAAAGTACTAGTAGGAATGTCTTAAGATAACTTAGCAAATAAATTATTCATCACCTGGTCATTTAATTGTTCCTTAAAGAAAGAATGTCCTGTGCTTGTTTGGAAAAGTATAATTGTCTTTGATGCTCTAAAATTTAAGCAGGTGAAAGCTAATTGATTTTCATTGATTCCAGCCATGTCTTGGAAACAGGAAGGCGAAGGGCCTCCTCCGTCTCTCTGCTACACATGAGGATAGCTGCCAGTCAGAGCTATCGAACAGTTCCAGAGGCTGCTCTGCCTCGGTGAGCAAAGCCATCATAAGAAATCCAGCAGAGAGTAGTTCACTTCCTGTGGGGCTGGGAAAACAAAGGGCAGAGCATAAAACACACACAACAAATACTCCAAGAAGAGAAACTACAATAAAGAGAAAGAAAGAGAGAAAAAAAAAAATCAATCTCTGTGGGGGCGGGGGAAGTGCTGTTTTTCTTAAGGTGAACTTCCTTACCTATTTGAAGATCCAATTTGCCAAATTATAAAATGGGAAAAAAATTACCGTGATCTGATATCATAACAAGGCATTGATGTGGGCAGGCCCTGGTGTGTTTTCTGATGCCTCCGTCTTTGTCTGTTGCTCTTCGAGTGACTGACTGATAATGCACACTCTTTATCTCCTCAAAGATCTCTTGAGGTCTAAAGAAATGAAATCCTTGGAGGTGTCATTGAAGACATAAGCTATGCAAGAGTGAACTTCTAACGTGGATGACTGTAATACAGGCATCTTTCCACTTGGGTGGGGAAAAAGAGCATCCCTCCTTTTGTGGCCCACCCGGCAGAGCTGGATCTTTGACTTGAATCTGACAGCAAGATCACAGCAAGTAGGGGGCTGGTCATGGGAAGGGGCACTTCCTAATTAATGCTGTGGTGAGACATTCTTCCACTGAAACAGGATGTGGTTTGGGCAGTACTTTTTCTCAGAAATAAAAAAAAAAAAAAAAAAACGGGAGGAAGATAGTGCCTTCCTCAATCAGCTCTCTTGATGACATAATTAAAATCTAAAAGACCTGGAACTCTGTCTTAGACACACACACACACACACACACACACACACACAATACATGCACGTGTGCACACACACACTTAGACACATGAAAGGCACACACACACACATACATAGCATAACTTGCAGGTCTATTGCTTTAAACTGTGTCCTCAGCAGAAATCAAAAACTGAGGACTACTGAGAACTCAAGAACAATGGCAAGGGGCTTTTGATCCTACTGCACGTACTGGCTTTGTGGGAGCCTAGGCAGTTTGGATGCTGACCTTACTAGACCTGGATGGAGGTGGGTGGTCCTTGGACTTCCCACAGGGCAGGGAACCCTGATTGCTCTTTGGGCTGACATAGGAGGGGGACTTGATTGGGGGAGGGGGAGGGAAATGGGAGGCGGCAGCGGGGAAGAGACAGAAATCTTTAATAAATAAATTAATTAATTAAAAAAAACTAATCCTTCTTAGTTGGATTTTTTTTTCTTTCAAATAATCTCTAAACAATGTTTCCAAGACAGCTTCTTTAATTGCCCTGGAGTCTTCTCAGCTGTTCCCAAGGGCACTGATAAGGACTCCAAAAATAATAGTTTGTGTCCTTAACCTTATACATATTTCAGAAAATGTAAAGAAGAGTTAGTGGCCTGATCAACTAAACACTGAGTACTGTGGCTAAACAGAGAAGCATTTCCGGCCAGTGTAGTCAATCATATAAAACAGGAGGCAGGTTCTGATATGTACTGAACTTACCTCCACTCCACATTTCTCTCACCAAATTCCAACTGTTTTTCTCCAAACTATAAGCTCATTTAGTTTCCGAAGATGAAGCATTGGTTTCGACAGCAGTCAGTGAGAACATAAAGACTGTCATGGCCGCCCTGGGCACCAACAACCAGTCAGCATTCAAAGAAGCCCAAGGAAACATTACATTGCTTATTGTAGTTATTGTTGGTAAATTTGCAGATTGTGATTGTTAACCATCACATTTTGACAAACACAATTTGCATGTTTCTCTTTTAAAGTGTACCAGAGTTTGTAGGGGGAAATTCATTTAGATGCTTTCAACGGTTCGAAAGGAATTTAGTGAGAGGAATCTCTGCACAATGAGAAAGTGGCTCCTGCTATGTGAGTACTTTTTTAATCGCTTTGATGTTGCCACAAATCCAGGTTTGCTGTTTGAAACTTGAGAACCATCCATATGGACAGATGGTGTAATGTGTGTGCCCTGCCACCAGGGGGTGGGCCCTTCTATTTGTGCATTGAGATTCAAATTGAAACCCAAAATGGTTTTCTACTTAACTCGGTGGAAAGTAATTCCTATGCCGGTTACAACTAGCTATCCTAGTAACAGATTTATCCAGACATTCAAAGATCCCTATCATCACTCTGCAGGAAAAAAGGTTTTTTGCATTTTTCCTTATACTTCTGTGTCATATTCATTTTTAAAGATATTTATTTATGGTTATGTGTGTGCGTTCTTGCATGGTATATGCTACATATGTGCAGGTGCTTACAGAGGCCACAAGAGGGAGTCGGGTCCCTGATGCTGAGGTTACAGGTGATTGGGTGATACCCAAGGTGGATGCTAGGAAGAAAATGCATGTCCTCCAATAGAACAATAAATACCATCAAAAATGTTAAACCATCTCTCCAGCCTTTTCCTTTATTTTTAATATGATGTCAAGGCATAGGACCTTATGCATGATGGGGATAAATGAAAGCTTATTGCTTCTTTGACCTGTTATCAAAATGCTTTATTGACATCTCTACATATAAAAGCCTCCATTGCTCGACTTGTCTTCCACTTCCTGCATCATTCTATTAACCTAAAACAAATACCCATCTTCCCATCCATAACCTGGAGGTTAACAGAAACTAGAGCTCATCTACATTGCCAGAAATTGAATCCTTAACCCTATTTACCCATTTCATTCTCTGATCCTTGGCCCAATGTTTGGAAATTCACTAACTCTATGCTGAATGAACATATTTCAATACTATACTTTCAAAAGAAAATTAAAGGGAAGATACCTAACAGCCTGATTATAATTTTTCTTTGCTTACCTTTAGCTTTAGGTTTATTTTGAATTTAAATTTTAAGTCAAATTCCTCACAATAAAAATTAAAGGTTATTGAGTTTCCAAGTATTTATGATTTAGGGGTCCACTATTAACATTCCTGGAAGAGAAAGCATTTTGTCCTCTGGCTACTCTTCATTCCCTTTCCAAGTAAATCAAAGGGTACAGTCTCTACTGACCCAGCTACGACCTGACGCCTTAAAGAGACTGCTCCTCAATCGTAGCTCCTTACTTTGCTCACGATGCTTCCCTCTGACTGTCTATACTCACTTTTAACATCTAACACTGGAACCTTGAAGAAAAACATTCCTCTTTTTTCCCTATTTAAAGGAAACGTTACAAGCACTTGCTATGTTTTTCTTCTTTCATTGGAATTAGTAGCTAGGTGACCTTGAACTGTAAGTCCAATAGATCTTCAGAAACACTCTAGCAATAAATTGAATCCCCAGCCTGTCTTGGAAAAGAGTTCCCAGAGCAGTTTCCTGAAAGAGCGTGTGCTCTTCCTCAAGAAGAGAGCGGTTTGAAATAAGACTATTTTAAGACAAGAATTGTGGATGGAAATGCAAAGCCGTCTCGTGACAGTAACATTCATCTCTTTTGGCAGTTCTAATATTTATGTATTGGGTTTTCTCAAAGCTGGGTCAACCCTGTCTACAATCATTTGGCCTGTTTAAAAAGTGATTTCCTAAAGTTGCTTCAAACAAACAGAATTAACATTCTTCAGACTGCCCTGGCTGTGCAGCCTTGGGTCAAAGCACAACCAGATTTAACTGCCCATCTCTGCCAATGTCTTCAGAATGATGCTGGTGCCAGTTAGACCAGATGCCATGAGTGTCCCATGTACCCACAGCAGTGTCAGGCTTTTGCCTCCATACTTGGTTTTTATTACCTCAGCAAATTCTCAATCAGGTCTAAAGTTACTCACTGTCTAATGTGTGCCATGATCAGCACAGTGCTCCAAGGATGCCGAGTCAAACTGCAGTAAACCTTGACATGGTCCCTTCTTCACTACCTGTTTCTTTGTTTCTTTGCTGTGTTAGGTCCCTGACTGCTAGCAGAAAGTCATTTACATAAGTGACCACCCAGACATCCTTCGCCCTGCCATTCACGGTCACTGTGATCTCTGACCAAATGTTTTCTTTAGTTTCAATTCATTGAAACCCGGCATTTGATAGCCAACAAAAGTGATCAAAATGCTTAACAAATAACAGATGATAATATTTCAGCTCACTGTAATGCTTACAAATGTTCTAGGATAAAGGTGCCTGTGAGGAAACACCTAAGACACCTCTAAAAATTCTAGGGTCACCATAGGAACTTTCTTAAAATACAGATTTCGACTCAGTAGAGATAGTGTGGTCCCTGTGAAGCTCTTTTATCAGTGTTCTATTAAAATTAATCTGTTGAGCCAGGAGCTTCACTTTAAGTGCCAAGGCCCTAAACCTCTGTCCATTTCTAAACTGCAGTATGGTGGGCTCCAGTTGGTGTGAACCTATGATCAGTTTTGTTAGGTATAATTTTGAGAAAAGCAACAGCAACTTTGATAAGCATGGAGACGCATGGGATCACTAAGTCTCCATCCCTACCATCCCTGAAGATTTATTGTCTGCTGAGGGAAAGAGAGCAACTGTGTTTGGTGGGAATATGCCTGCTGGTGGGTTACTCATGCCCAGAAGATGGCCATACACCCACATGCGTAGGGGAGACTCTAATTGGACTCATAAGGTTATTATTTTTTAAAAAAAGTAAAATAAAAAGGACATGAAGCTGAGGTGGTCGGACCCTGAGGGAATTGGTGGGAGGTAGTAGCATGATCAATTTATATAAAACTACTTGAAATTACAAATTACAAAAAGTATTGAGCTTTCAACAATAAAAAAATTAAAATTAGGGATTTAAGGCACATGAAAGTTTGCAAAAAGAGGTAAAATGTGAAAGTTAATGGTTCCACTTGAGGAGTGGACAGCCTGAAAAAATTAAAGCAGGGATTTTAGAAGCTATTTGTGCATCCTTATTCATTCATAATATCTCCTATGCAAGCAACTCAAGAATCATTTGACAAATGAAAAATAAGAAACTATGGTGACTATGTCCAATGGAACATTATCCTTATAAGATATGAGTTATGTTAAGACATAGATAAAATGTAAGAATGACATTCCTGCTAAAATAAATCATTCACTGAAAAGCAAATACCAAGTGAATTCTATTACATCACAAAGCTGGTAGTGACAAAAAGTAGAATGGTAAACAGGATTGGGAAAGGGCGGGATGGAAAGTTACTGCTAGATAAATCAATAGATACAAGTTTCTATTTCTCAAGATCAACAGTGTTGTAAATTAGTTAGTGATGGGACAACAATATTGCAAAAGTTCCCAATGCCACTAAACTGCACAATTGCTATTATCTATTTATTTGTTATCTATGCATTCCTGCCTAAGTTTAAATGTATCACATGAGCACAGTGCCTGCAAAAGGATGAAGAATGCAACAGTCCCTGGAGCTGGTTCTGCTGGGGTTTGTAAGACACCTGATGTAGGTGCTGGGAATCAATCCTTGGTCCTTGGTAAGTCAGTGCTCTCAGTGACTGAGCATCTCTCCAGTCCCAAGCTGTACTTTTTAAAGCAGCTAAAGTGGTAGATTTTATGTCACTAGTACTTTGTAACAATTGATATTTCAATTAAATATATATCCAGTGTGTGAACTACCCAATGGAAGAACACAGAATAACTTTGTTTCATCACTATTTCAAGCTCACACCAGTGCGGAGGCAATTACAGATGTTCCTGTCTATTGGATTCAGACAGAAAGAAAACTGACTGCTGTGATCTGAACGCCCAATTATGGGCTATGCTGCCAAAGCCTTTGTAACACATGAAGGGTCTGTCCTTGTGGAGACTATGCCCAGGCCTAGGCTTCTGACAGGAATGTAGTCATGTTTACTCTGTGTAAACTCAATCATGTGTTTTATATCTGATGCGCATTCTACAGTCTCAGTGTTCCTAGGGTTGAAAAGAATGACTTTTTCAGAAAGGCAATATAATTGCTCTCTAGGATAATTGTCCCTAATGCTAAGAAATCATTTATATTGAAAATAGGTTTTTTTCCTCATACAACGTATTCTGATTATGAGTTTTCCTCCCTCTACTCTTTACAATTCCTACCCATCTTGTCTCCCATCAGGACTCACCCCCATTCTTTCTCTTGTTAGAAAACAGTCTTCTAAGGGATGATAACATGGTAAGAAAGGTAAAATAAGATAAAACAAAGACAAGGGAATAGGACAAAACAAACAAACAGAAGAAAAAAGCCTAAGAAAGAGCACACAGAAAAAAAGATATAGACATAGAGACACACTTGTTCTCACACTCAGGAATCCCATAAAAAAAACACAAAACTGAAAACTGTAATATGCAAAGGAACTGTAGGTTAAAAAACCTGGTTTTTTTTTTTTAAATAAAGGGGGGAAAGTACCCCTGACATGACAGTATGAGACAAGGAACCTCGTAAAATGCTTCTGAATTAATTTTCAGTTGACCATCTACTGTTGGGCATGCAGCCTACCGCCGCTCTAAAACTACAGTGAAACCCTGTCTCGAAAAAACAAAAAAAAAAGAGTAGAAATTTTTTTATATTAAGTACATTTACTAAATATATCAAAGTTATATTCATAATTTTGTGCAAAGCAGACTTGGCATTTAAACTGTTTGTAAAGCTGAATAAATACCTTTAAGATTCAGCCTTGTGATTCAATGTGTAAATGTAGGTATTTAATTAGATATCTAATTAAATAATTAAAATGCAAGATACATAATTAAATAATTACATTTCTAAATAAATTATAATTAGTTTCACCTTTCCAATTTTAAGCTGAAGGATTGTAAACATTCTTGAAATAAGTAGAATGTGGTCTACTGTGTTTTAAATTTTAGTTCAGGGTTCTGTTGCTTGGAATTCTTTAAGGATTCTGCCAAATATCTGAAGTCTTTATAAATGAATGCTGAATATGTTGAATTAATAAATGCAGCTTTACATGCTTTAGGAAATTAAACTAATAAAATTTGCATATGGAGGAATCATTAAAGGCATTAATTTTGCTCAAGAGTGGATTGAACATCGGCCAAATGTCTTTGTAGGGGCCAGAGAGATAGATGGCTGAGCAAGAAAACATACTTGCTCTTAACCCCAGAACCTCAGTTCACTACTCAGGTTCCATATAGTGGAAAAAGAATCAACTCCTTAAAGCTGTCCTCTGACCTCTGTGCAGGCACAGGTACAGATGTATGCACACATGCATGTGCACACATACATACAAGCCCACATGGATATCATAAAATAAATTAATAACTATTAATAACTATCTTTTTTAACTTCCTTTAAAATGATTGCTAAAATGCACAGCATATAATAATCAAATCAAGCTTGAGGAAAGCAAAATTTTAAGTTTAATAAGCTGTCTCTGAGATGAATTATAAACGGAGACCGCTTGATCATTTCCCGGCCACCCAGCCCGAATAATCACACAGAAACTATATTAATTACATCACTGTTAGGTCTATTTGCTCAGGCTTCTTATTAACTAACTCTTACATTTAAATTAAACCATTTCTATTAATTTATATTTTACCACGAGGCTTGTGATTTGTTAACTCTTGCTTCTTGGGGGGTTATATGGAGTATCTCTATTCCACCTACTCTCCCTCACTCTCTCTATCCCTTTCAGTCTTCCTATATTCTGCCCTACCATAGGCCAAAGCAGCTGGTTTATTAACTGATGATAATAAAACACATTTATGGCATACAGGGGAGAATACCACATCAATGAATTTGTCTACTTCTGTAGACAAGTCATGGATTGAAATGTACAGTTAACTGATTATATTCGTATAATGTTAAAAACTGACAGGCAGTATCAATAAAATGGTGGTCAACTTAACAACTTTAATTACCATTTTCCTCTGATGATATCCAATCTAGACTACATAAAGAAGTATTTTTCAACTTCAAAATGCATTTTTCTACCAATCTCTTCATGATCCATCAACTCCTCTCTTTGACCCAATCCTTAAATATTTATTTAGCTAAACATTCATCAAAAACAGATCCAAATTGATTTGAAAATTTTTGTCGGGTGGTAATGGTTCATGCCTTTAATCCCAGCACTTGGGAGGCATAGGAAGGAGGATCTCTGTGAGTTCGAGAACAGCCTGGTTTACAAAAGCTAGTTCCAGGACAGGCTCCTAAGCTATAGAGAAACCCTGTCTCAAAAAGCAAAAAAGAAAAAAAGAAGAAGATGAAAAGAAAAGGAAAAGAAAATTTGAATTTTTTCTCACTAATGTTCTTTCCTAAGTTTGGTTGAAATGCCAGAAAGCTAAGGCTTTCTTGTGTAGGTCTTCAGGGTCTGAAACAAGCAATACTAGATCTAAGCTACCCACGCAATATCTCTGAATACTGAATGCTACTGGAAAGTTTTCATCCCACAAGACTCCAATCAAATTGACATTCTATATTTGATCACCTGAAGAATCTTTTTTAATACTGATAGAGATAACCTAGCATCAAAACTGTTTTCAGAGTTTATAAACATGGAACTGTTGAAGTGTATAGATTGTTAATATTATTTATTTACGTGTGTGTGTGTGTGTGTGTGTGTGTCTGTGTTTAGCAGTGGGTGGCCAAAAGAAACTAAAGCAAGAAAGGTTTCTCATACTCTTTGGATCTTTTGCCAGATAGAGGTAAGAAAGAAACCATTAGAGTTCAGTCCAATTCGAGCTTGACACTATGACCCTGGAAATTCCTGCTCCATGGCTCATAGACTTCTTCTCTGTATTCAGAGCATCAGAAAATTGGCAGCGTATAGGGCAGAGATAAGAGAGCACCCATCACAGTTTGGATGTTTTGGTTTAATAAAAAACCTTGAGGAATTTTGTTTTGAAGCTGATATTTTTTTGTAAGTTCTTTGAATTTTTTAGAAGATTTCAATCACTGCTTTTCAAGGGAAATTTTCGTAATTTTTTTCAACTGAACAAGAAGCTGTGCTATGCAAACAACAAAGATTTTTTTTTCTTTTGAAAGTTATTCATGTCCTGCTCTAAGAATTGCCAGGGGAATTGAAATTTTAAGAAAAATATTAACCAAGCATGAGGGTTATAGTGTGTGCAGCTTTTGAGAGACAACCTACACTCTGAAGCTCTGAAGTTTTATGTTTCCGTCTATGCTTGAAATCCATGTTTCTCAGGAAGATTTTTAAGTTAGTCAAATAAATTTGCATAACCTTTAGCCAAGTTGATTTTCTTTTAAAACATAGCTTTATTCCTTCTTACTATTTTTATGCCTTTATTTATCCCCATGTGAGTAATAAAAAGAGGATTTGAATCTGCCTGGATCCTCAATAGACCCAAACCACACTAATGTGAAACTATACTTACATTTTTCAGAATGTAAATAATCTCTCTGAATTTTTATTTGTATGTTAAGTAGCCAATACTTGAGAATTTCACTGTCCCTATTTAACATGAAATAAAATGAGGCACAGCACCACATACATTAAAACAGTTGTGTTCAAACCAAGGATTTCTAAGCTTCAAGATTTAATGAGATTTCACAATGCATCCGGAAAATATGATGCTTATCACAGAGGCAAATTCCAGGCAGATTAGGGAGTTATAATACAATAGATTTTTCTGGTCTTTAAAATGTGAATTTTAGCAACCATCCTAAGGTAGATCTAAGAAAGTTTTCTATGTTTTACTTAAATGGAATACATTCCAGTTAAGACTTCACTATTCTACTCTCTTCTGCCTAGTTTCACTTTCCTTCCCTCAATCAATTACTGCACTTCATGACCAGAGCAGTTCATTTTCCTTTCTGGATATTTATTATTAGCAGTTGATCATGTACATTACATCAAAGAATTGATAAGGAGATTAAATGACAAAATAATATTGCTGTCGCTATTATAAATATTATAAGGAGAGTTATTTTTAAAGTACAAGAATCCAGTAGTGGCATTCATAACTTGGTTGTAACCAACAGCTCTCTAGTTAGACCCACAGCCCACTGAACAAAAGAGATATAGAAACCTAGCCAACTATGCAGGGCTAGGGAGATCATGGATTTTGGAGAACATACAATTACCACTTTATGAAATAAGCATAATTCCTAACTACATTTTAAATGTTTATACTTATATCCACAGATAAGTCAATTCTCTAGACCTCTGTCCAGGGAAGAGCATCCCATTCCTTCACTCCCACCCACCAAGTCCTGGAGGCCCCGAGCAGCCTCCACACACCCATGACCATCACCAACCACATCTGTTGCCAGAGCCTTGGCACAGACTGCCCATGGAGAGGGACCCAAGAGTTTTATCAGCATCCACTAAAGCCACAGACCTGCCTGCACCCAGAGGAAGAGCAACCACCTAAGCCTAAGCCACAGGTCCAACCATCACCAAATGAAATAAGAGGGACCCCCTGAAGCATAGGCCCCACCTGTACCCACTTGTTGCATGAGACAGTTTGTTCGTTCCCAGTTGCTCAGACCTGAAATAATCACACAGAAGCTATATTATTTGCAATATTATTTGGCCAATCACTGATTTTATTTCCAGATAGCTCTTATATCTTAAATTAACACATCTCTATTATTTTATATTTTACCATGAGGTTCGTGATTTACCAGCAAGGTTCTGGGCATCTGTCTCCGGCAGTGGCTACATGGTGTCTCACCAACTCTGCCTACTATCTCTCTATATCTTTTCCAACTTGTCTATATTCTGTTAAGCCATTGGCTAAAAGCAGATTCTTTATTAACCAATGGCAATAAAACATATTCATAGCATACATAACCTCCCATATCACCCACTGATGGAAAAAATGGGCAGAAGGCAGTGTAAGAACACATTCAACATAAAAACCAATATGACACCACCAGAATCTAGTGATCCTATGACAGGAAAATTTGAACATCCTAATCCAGAAGAAGCAGAAGAAAACAATCTTAAATATAACTTTATGGAGATGATAGAGACCCTTAAAGAAAAAATGAAAAATTCCCTTAAAGAAACAGAGGAAGAGACAAACATAAAACTGGATTAAATCAATAAATCTCTTAACGAAACCCAAGAACTGGCTCTAGAAATATGCCCAAGAACCCAAAAGGATGACCCCAACTAAGACTCTAGGAAATAGAGGAGAGGGTGTCTAAACTGACCTTACCCTGTAGTCAGACTGATGATTATCTTAAATATCACCATAGAACCTTTGTCCAAAAATAGATGGGAACAGAGGCAATGACCCACATAGGAGAACTGGACTCAGCTCCCAAGATCCAGCTGAAGAGTGGAAGGAGTGAGAGTATGAGCAAGAAATTCAAGACCATGAGGGGGGCTCATCCACTGAGCCAGTTTGTTTGAGCTAATGGAGCTCACCAACTCCAACTGGACTGGGAGTGAATGAGCATGGGAACAACCAAGGCCCTCTGAAGGGGGTTGACAGCTGGGGCAGACTGAGGGGTCACTGATAGTGACACTGGGATGTGTCCTACTTCATATACTGGTTTCATGGGATCCTATTCTCTTTGGATGTAAACCTTGCTCAACCTAGATGTAGTAAGGAGGGTCTTAGACTTTCCACAGGGCTGGGTGCATGGCACTCCCTTAGGGTTGGAGGGGTGGGGCGAGGGTCTATGGAGGGAGAGGGAGGGGACTGGGAGGAGAGGAGGGAGTGAGAATTTGGATGGGTATTTTTAAGTAATAAAATAATAATAATAATAATAATAATAATAATAATAATAATAATAATAATGAAAGAAAAAAGAAACCCAAGAAAAGCAAACATGTTAACAAGTGAGGTAAATAGCTCAAACAGTTCAAGTCTTGAAAACTGAAATAGAGGCACTAAAAAAACACAAGCAGATGGAATTCTGGAAATGGAAATGAGCAGGAACTACAGATGCAAGCATAATCAACAGATTATAAGAGCTGGAAAAGAGAGTCTCAGGAGTTGAAAATACAGTAGAGGAATTAGATTCATCAGTCAAAGAAAATGTTAAAACCAATAAATCTTTAACACAAAACATCCAGGAAATCTGGGGCACCATGAAAAGGCCAAATCTAAGAATAATAGGGATAGAAGAAGGAGAAGAAATACAACTCAAGGGTATAGAAAATATTTTCAACAAAATAATAGAAGAAAATTTTCTCAACCTAAGAATGATATGTCTATGAAGGTAAAAGAAGCCTACAGAACACCAAATAGAATGGATCAGAAAAGAAAAGTGCCCTCACCATATAATAATCAAAACAGTAAACATACAGAATAAAGAAAGAATATTAAGAGCTACAAAGAAAAAATGCCAAATAATATACTAAGGCAGACCCATCAGAATCATACTTGACTTCCCAAAGGAAACTTTGAAAGCCTGGTCAGATATGATGCAGACACTGAGAGATCACGAATAAGGTCAGACTACTATACTCAGAAAAGCTTTTAATAATCATAGGTGGAGAAAACAAGATATTCCATGACAAGACCAAATTTAAACAATACCTTCTACAAATCCAGCATTACAGAAAGTACTAGGAGGAAAACTCCAACCCAAGAAAATTAGCTGCACACACAGAAATGCAAGCAACAAGTAACCTCATACCCCACACTAGCAAACCCCAAAGAAGGGAAACACACAAACCCTACCACCAAAAAATGAACAGGGCTAAACAATCACTGGTCACTAGTATCTGTTAATAACAATGGACTCAATTCACCTAAAAAATGACACAGATTAGCAGAATGAATATGAAAACAGGATCCATCCTTCTGTTGCATACAAGAAACACACCTTAACCTCAAAGGCAAGCATTGCTTCAGAGTAAGGTAAAGATATTTCAATAAAATGAACCCAAGAAACAAGCAGGTGTAGCTATGCTAATATCAAACAAAACAGACTTCAAACTAAAATCAATTTTAAAAATGGAGAAGAACTCTTATCACAAGAAAAAAACATCAAGACGAAGTCTGAATTCTGAACATCTATGCCCCAAACACAAGAGTACCCACCTATGTAAAAGAAACATTACTAAAGCTTAAATCTCACATCAGACAACACACACTACTAGTAGGAGACTTCAACTTTCCACTCTCAACAATGGACAAATCTGTGAGACAGAAATTTAACAGAAAAATAAGAGATTTAACAAATCTCGTGACTTAAATGGCCTTAGCAGACATCTACAGAACATTTCACCCAAACACAAAAGATTATACCTTGTTTTCAGTACCTCATGGAACCTTCTCTAAAATTGCCCACATACTGAGTCACAAAGCAAATCTCAACAGATACACAAAAATTGGAATAACCCACGTATCTTATTGTATTACCATGGCTTAAAGTTAGAATTCAACAACAGAATGAACTGCAGAAAGCCATCAAAGTCATGGAAATTGAACAGCGCTCAACTGAATCACCCCTGGATCAAGAAAGAAATAAGAAAAAATTAAGAACTTTCTAAAATTCAATGAAAATGAATGCACAAAATACCCAACCTATGGCACACCTTGAAAGCAGTGCAAAGAGGAAAGCACTAAGAGCTTACATAAAGAAGCTGGAGAAAACTCACACTAGTAATTTAACAGCATATCTGAAAGCTCTAGGACAAAAAGAATCCAACTCACCCAGAAGGAGTAGACGCCAGAAAATAATCAAATTGAGAGCTGAAATTAATAAAATACAAGCAAAGAAAGTAATATAAAGAACCAATGAGAGAAAGAGTTGATTCTTTGAGAATGTCAACAAGATAGATAAACCCTTATCCAGCTAACCAAAAGTCAGAGAAAGAATATGCAAATTAACAAAATCAGAAATGAAAAGGGGGGACATAACAACAGACACAGAGGAGATCCAAAGAATTATCTGCTCATACTTCAAAACCCTGTACTCCACAAAATTGGAAAATTTAAAGGAAATGGACAATTTTCTGGATAGGTACCACATACCAAAATTAAATCAACAACAGATAAACAATTTAAATAGACCTATAACCCCTTAGGAAATAGAAGTAGCCAGCAAAAGTCTCCCAACAACAAAACAAAACAAAACAACAACAACAACAACAACAACAACAACAACAAAAAGCCTAGCACCAAATGGTTTCATTGCAGAATTCTAGCAGAATTCCAAAGAAGAGCTAATACCAATACTCCTCAAATGGTTCCACACAATAGAAGGAATATTGCCAAACTTTTTTATGAGGCAACAGTTACCCTGGTATCCACACCACACAAAGACACAATTTAGAAAGAGAATTACAATCCAATTTCCCTCATAAACATTGATGAAAAAGTACTCAATACTGATAAACCTTATCCAAGAACATATCAGAAAACTCATCCATCGTGATCAAGTCAACTTCATCCCAGAGATGCAGGGATAGTTCAACATATGAAAATCTATCAATGTAATGCAACATATAAATAAACTAAAAAAATATGGCCATTTCATTATACACAGAAAAAGTATTTAAAAGAGTCCAATACCCCTTCGGGATTAAGGTCTTCAAGAGATCAGGGATAAAAGGAACATATCTAAACATAAAAAAAGCAATATACAACAAGCCGACAGCCCATATCAAATTGAATGGAGAGAAACTCAAAACAATTCCACTAAAATCAGGAACAAGACAAGGCTTGGTCTACTCTCTCCATATCTATTCAACATAGTATTTGAAGTCCTGGCTAGAGCAATAAGACAACAAAAGGAGATCAAAAGGATACAGACTGGAAAAGAAGAAGTCAAAGTTTTGCTATTTGCAGATGATATGATAGTATACTTAAGTGACCCCAAAAATTTGATGAGGGAATGCCTACTGCTGATAAACAGTTTCCGTAATGTGGTAGGATATAAAATCAACTCAAAAAAAATCAGTAGCCCACCTATATGCAAATGATGATGGTGCTGAGGAAAAAAATCAGAGAAACATCACCATTTATAATAGTCACAAATAACACAAAATATCTTGATGTAACACTAACCAAAGAAATAAAAGACCTGTAAGACAAGAACTTTAAGTCTTTGAAGAAAGAAATTGCAGAAGATA
>NW_004949150.1:764809-766557 GCF_000317375.1 Microtus ochrogaster
AAAAACTAAAAACTATAAAACTGAAGAGAATAAGTGCTTGTGTGATGCACAACCCCACCCCACCCATCCACAACTCAAACCTATATTTAATGTTCATAGAAAGTGGAGGAAGAGAAGGCAAAAATATTGTAAGAGCCAGATGAACACGATGCTTACTGTGAGGTTGCATTTCCTAGAAATATCAGGGAAACAGGATAGCTACACCCATGAAATCTGAACAACATTGTTTCCTAAACAAGACTGAACAAGGACAGCACTAGCAGACATGCTGGCATAGAACAGGGAAACCTCAAAGAACTCCAATACTAGACAAAAACTACAGGCAGATAAAGAATGATGAGAATTGAGAGAAAACAATCTTCCCTAAGGAAGAGCTTCCAATTGGTTATCCTATACCAAATAGTCATTCCTGAAATCAGATACAAATAACATAATATGTACTGAGCAAATTATATTTATTTATTTAGGAGTGTTTGTGGGGGGTGGGGGTGTAAATAACAATTAAGGAAAAAGAGGACAGAGACCTTGAATTTGAAAGAGAACAAAGGGATACATGGGAGGATTTGGAGGGAGGAAAGAGAAAGGAGAAAATGGTGTAATTACATTTTAATCTCAAAAAAAATCAAGTAGAAAGGAAACCAAATGGTAAGAGGAAAGGGATAAGATGAGGCACAGGGGAAGGTGAATATGATCAAAAGATATCATATAGGCTTATAAGATGCAGAATAAAATTATTATATATGATCAATAGATGTCATAAAAAAAACTTTAAAAGTACAGAAGGAGAGGGCAGGAGGAAGGGTGAACAATACTAAGGATATTTTCCACTTGGAATGATAATGGTCCCCACAAAAGCAATAGCCTATTTAACAAAAGATTCAATACCAGTCATGCGAAACTTCTGCCTGAGTTGTTAGGCAGGACGATCCAATATCAAATATAAGTATTACCATTGCCCTTGGTTACCTCTCAGAAGTAAGAAGAGTGCCTGACACCACACACTTCAGACAGAGAATGATTCCACTGGATCTAACCTTAAGGTCTCCTTTCTGTGGTCTAGCATTCATGGCGCCAGAAAATACTATACAAGCTTCCAAGGGTATGAAGTGTTCAATAGCCCTGTCCAGCTGCAATGCCTATGAATAACAGTAATGACCAGCTGGGAATGCAAATTTGTGCAACCACTTTGGAAATCAGTGTGGCGGTTTCTTAGGAAATTCGGGAACAAACTACCCCAGGATCCAGCAATTCCACTCGGGAATATACTCAAGAGATGCTCTATCATACTGCAAAAGCATTTGTTCAACGATGTTCATAGCAGCATTATTTGTAATAGCCAGAACCTGGAAACAACCAAGATGCCCCTCAATGGAAGAATGGATAAAAAAAGTGTGGAATATGTATGCATTAGAGTATTACTCAGAGGTAAAAAAACAATGACATCTTGAATTTTGCATGCAAAAGAATGGAAATAGAAAACATTATCCTGAATGAGGTAACCAAGACCCAAAAAGATGAATATGGTATGTATTCACTCATAAGTGGATTCTAGCCATAAATAACGGACATTTAGCCTATAATCCGTGATCCTAGAGAAGCTAAATAAGAAGGTGAACCCAAAGAAAAACGTATAGTTATCCTCCTGGATATTGGAAGGAAACAAGATTGCCAAGCAAAAATTGGAAACTTGGAGCCGGGCGGTGGTGGCGCATGCCTTTAATCCCAGCACTTGGGAGGCAGAGGCAGGA
>NW_004949150.1:766823-773510 GCF_000317375.1 Microtus ochrogaster
GAGGAAGGGTGGATATGGGAGCAGGGAAGTGTATATCTTAATTAAGGGAGCCATTTTAGAGTTGGCAAGAGACTAGACTCTAGAAGTTTCCCCAGGTGTCCATGGAGATGTCCCCAGCTAGATCCTTGGACAGCTGAGGAGAGGGATCCTGAAATGGCCCTATCCTATAGCCATACTGACGAATATCTTGCATATCACCATAGAACCTTCATCTGGCGATGGATGAAGCTAGAGACAGAGACCCATATTGGAGCACTGGACTGAGCTCCCAAGGCCCAAATGAGGAGCAGAAAGAGGGAGAACATGAGCAAGGAAGTCAGGACCGCGAGGTGTGCACCCACCCACTGAGACGGTGGGGCTGATCTAATGGGAGCTCACCAAAGCAAGCTGAACTGGGACTGATGGAGCATGTGATCAAACCTGACTCTCTGAAGGTGTCAGACAAGGAGGGCTGGCTGAGAAGCCAAGGACAATGGCATTGGGTATTGATCCTACTGCATGTACTGGCTTTATGGGAGACTAGTCTATTTGGATGCTCACCTTCCTAGACCTGGATGGAGAGGGGAGGACCTTGGACTTCCCACAGGGCAGGGAACCCTGACTGCTCTTTGGACTGGAGAGGGAGGAGAGGGGGAGTGGAGGGAGGGGGAGGGAAATGGGAGGAGGGGAGGAGGTGGAAATTTTTAAGTAAAATAATAATAATAATAATAATAATAATAATAATAATAATGTGAAGGAAAAATAAAACTTTATATGCTAAACATAAAAAAACAAGAATGACCAGCATGACATGACATCTCCTAAGGTAAAATAATAGTAATCACTTTTGGCAGTAACCAACAGCTGTCTAATTGTACTTAACACCAACAGAATAGGAGGAAAAATCATGACAATTTTCTTCCGGTTTTTGTGGCAAAAACACTGGCCAAAGCAACTTGAGGGGGCGGGGAAGTGGGGTTATTTAACTCACATTTCCATGTCACACTTCATCACTAAGGAAAGCTAAAGTAGAAACGCAAGACAGGATCCTAGAGGCAGGAACTAACTCAGAGGTCATGGAGGAAGGAGTGCTGTTTACTGGCTTGCTCCCACTCTTGCTCAGTTCCTTTTCTTATGCATCTCAGACCCATCTGCCTAGCAATAATATCACCCAGAATCAATACGTGCCCTCTCCATCAGTCAGTAATCAAGAACATGCTCCTCAGACTAGTGCACAGGCCGATCTCCTGGAGCCTTTTCCTCACTTCAGATTTCATCTTCCTGGGTCTCCAGTTTGTGTCATATTAACAAAAATTGGCCAGCATAGCATTCTTCCTTAATGGTTGCACATAAAAATACTCCAACCCCCACACACGGATCCAGGCACTACATTCGTGGTAGTTTCTATATTGCCACCACTTCAAATATCATCAAGAAGTGGAAGACGCCATCTCCTTTAAGGAGGATGCTGCTGAGTTAAGGTCAAGTCCCTCAGTCCACTACGTAGACTGCAAATCCTCAAGCTGGTTTCTCTCTGAGGTGTATGAAGTTGCATGCCCTCTCCAAATGAGAAACACTCTGAAACAACTGGTATGATATAAAGAGACTGACACCAAGTATCGCAGCTTGATTTCACAGCACACCACATGGAGGTTTTTTCTAAAAATGAAAAGAATTTAGCATTTCCTTGATATTTGGGGCTATAACACCATAACCATTCCACCTTTCCTGTGTGACTTTGAAAAGAGCAGACTGGCTGGAAAACAAGAGACAATTTGCATGTGAAGATAAACAAACAGAAGTCTGCAGTATGCCACCTCCAAAAAAATTGCTTAAAAAGGAGGAGGAATCAAAATTTTAAGAGAGGTGTTACTGGGCTAGTAATGCAGTATTTTCCTCATCCTTTATATTCTAATAATTTCAAATAAACCTGACTTGACCTCAGTTTATCACCAATGCTTTCTGTGAAACCGTGCTGGTTTAAGGTATTTCCTGACCCTATACTATCATGACAACAGCATCAGGTTTTGTTGGTAAATCACATTGCAATCTATAACTCAAAATACATTCTTGTACCAATATTTATTGCCCTCTACAACATTTTCATATGCTTTATTTCTTAACTTTGAATCACTTACAGCCACACCAACACCTCACAGCTACCCCTAGATGTAGCTGAAATACAAACATTCACACAATCTCTTAAAGCCATTATCCCCAGGAGCTCCAGATTCAGTTGTGTTCATCTATAGTTTTGTTTTTCAAGGCATCCAAAAGAAGTAAGAATCTGTGCTTAAGACTTATCCTTAATGATATCACAAGATTCTATAGGAAAAGGATGAAAAATATTAATAGCACTCAAGGTAACTGATCTTTAATAGAGGTAACAAAACAGTCATTCACATACACACACATACACACAGATACATATACATAGTATACAATTCAAAATAGACTGTTTGTATACTCAAAGTTGATTTCTTGAACATATATTTTCCAAGTATTTTTTCAAAAATCCACGACCATGAGGGCAAGAGAGACAGTTCAATGGTAAAGAGCACTGGCTACTCTTCCAGAGAACCTAGATTTAATTCTCAGAACCCACATAGCTGCTCACAATCATCTGTACCTCCAGTCTCAGAGTTTGACTCCCTCTTCTGGATTCCATGGGTACCATGGATACATGTGGTAATGTGTGTGTGTGTGTGTGTGTGTGTGTGTATGTAAGACCGTGATTATTATTTACAGTCAAGAGTTGGGACATGGAAACAATGATTTTCCATTCAGGCCTTGTTCATATAGAATGATTATCTCCAGTCTCTTTCTTTCCTTGTCTGCAAACAGCTGCAGAAAATTAGAAAGAAGGTTCTGGAAAAACACATTTTACAAATTTTAAAGACAAAATAATTTTAATAATATCATTTATTTAAACTAATACATTACAAACTGTTAGTTATACATGCAATATATTAACATTGTTTTCATATGATGTTTTCAAAATGGCTGTTTCCCAGCTGTATTACATCTCATGGAGAATAACTGTGGTTCAAATGGTCACTAGTCATATTCGAGCTGGTGATGACCATAACAGCACAGTTATAATCAAGGATGGTGACATCCCATTACAGGAAATAACTGGGCCTCTGAGTCAGCTTGTGAGAGGCTATGGTCATGATGCTCCACTTTACCTATTATAGGAGTGAGATCTCATTTTCTAATTTGTAAATCTACTGAGACTTTAAAGCATCTTACTCCAAGTTAACACAATCTTAACAAAAAATATTCTATTATATTAGTATGAATGTTTGATCCTCTGAGGTTTGTTGATCAACATATCAATGGTCTACCCAAAATTTTACAAGACAGAGAAGGCTCTCTATGATGAACTATACCTTTGGCATGCCATAGTAACTACAGTTTCAGGCTATCTGACACCCTTTTTCAGCCTATAAAGGCACCTGCACGCATGTGGTGCAAATAGACACAGACACTAACACATAAATACAAGTCACTTTTTTATAAAGTACTATAGGGTAGCATTTTAACTAATGGAAAGTAGGCTTACGGAAGAGTATGCTATCTTCCTATACTATCACATGTTATAGAAATTAGTCCTAGTTCATATTCTCTCCATCCTCAGACACCATGCCATTGTATACTAATAATGCGACTGAAGGTACAGATGATTAGGAGCAGCTGTATGGGTCCTGGGAATTAAGCCGAGGTCCTCTAGAAGAGCAACCCATGCTCTTAATCATTTTTCTGTCTCTCTTGCCCTCATGATCATATATTTTGAAAAAAAAAAGACTTAATGATATGTGTTCAAGAAACCCAATTTTGATCACACAGGCAGTCTATTTTGAAATGCATATTATGCACTCATTGACATTGGAAGTGTCCGTGGCTGAGCACAGAAAAGAAGTGGTATGATCAAAACACATAACAAGAGAAAAAGCCAGCAATATAAAGAAACTAGAAAAAAATGTGTTACATGGATACTGGATCCAAGAGAACAAAGATTGCATAAAAGAAGGTGCTCGCTAGAAGAGGACAAAGACAGTATTCTTAGACTAGAGAACAGAGAGGCTTGCTTGACTTCGAGATTAATGAAACCAAGCAGGGATAAGTATTGGTGTTGTGAGATGAAAGGGGTACTTTGTCAAGTAGAACCTCCTGTGCCTGGCTTCTTTAAACATTTTTATTTGTATGTGGGTGTGTGCATGTAAATGTGCATGAAGTTGCCTATAGAAGCCTGAAGAGGGCATCAGATCCTCTGTAGGTGGATTTACCTAGACGCTGGGGATAGATTCAAATTTACTGGAAGGGCCATAAGTTCTTTCAACCACTGAGCCCTCCCTCCAACCCCTCCTGTTTTGGAGATTCTGATATTTCTCTTCTGTACACACACACACACACACACACACACACACACACACACACAAATTCAGAGTTCACTATATAGATTGAATCAGTGTGAAGAATATAGCAGGAATGTGTGTGTGTATGTGTATATATGTGTGTGTGTGTGTGTGTGTGTGTGTGTGTGTGTGTGTGTGTGTGTGTGTATAAAATCACTGGAATATCTCTTAAATCTCCTAAATATTCAGGTGAGTTAGTTAGTAAATTAAGGCATTCTACTAGACTCATAAGAAACATCACAACACTGTAGCTGTATAGTAGAGTTTGAAGTCAGGGATTGTGATAACTCCAGAAGTTCTTTTATTTTACGGGATTATTATGGCTATCCTGGGTTGTTTGCTTTTCCACATGAAATTGAGTGCCATTCTTTCAAGGTCTGTGAAGAATTTTGCTAGGATTTTGATGGACTTCTCAGTGAATCTGTAGATTGCTTTTGGTAAGATTGCCATTTTTACTATGTTAACTATACCTACCCAAGAGCACAGAAGATTTTTTTCATTTTCTGGTGTCTTCTTCAATTTCTTTCTTCAAAGAAAGTTCTTGTCATACGTATCTTCCACTTGTTTGGTTAGAGTTACTCCAAGATATATTATTTGTGGCTATTGTGAGGAGTGACATCTTCTTTGGGTGAAAGATGATATCAGTTCCTAGATAATTAGTCATACAATGCATTTTAGCCTTCGAACTGTAAGGAGATAAGAGGCTTAGGAGCCTGTACCTGATTCACGTTTCCTGCTTCTGAGGAGAAATCCTGTTAATAGGAGCTAAGTCAAAGTTCAGGCTAAATTTGTCTCTTGAATGGCAGTGTTTAAAAGTTTCTCCTTGCTGTCTACACTGAATCCTGAGCAGGAGCAGTAAAGAAATCTACTAATTGAAGCTACAGAGAGCTGGGTTTATTTGCTGTTGCAGGGTAAGGAAACCTATCCTGGTGATGTAATTACCATTCTAACCTTCATTTGATTTCTTATAAAAGGCAGTTGTTATGGTAGTTTTATTTTATTTTATTACTGGAAATAGGTTTTAATACAAATACAATATTTTCTGAATACAGTTTTGCCTCCCCCAACTCCTCCCAGATCCTTACCACCTCCCCAAGCACCCACCCAAATCCATACCAATTCTTTTTCTGATTAGAAAACAAAGACTAGAGAGATGGCTCAGTAGTTAAGAGCATTGCCTGCTCTTCCAAAGGTCCTGAGTTCAATTCCCAGCAACCACATAGTGGCTCACAACCATCTGTAATGAGGTCTGGTGCCCTCTTCTGGCCTTCAGGCATACACACAGACAGAATATTGTATACATAATAAATAAATAAATAAATAAGTACTTATTTATTTATTTAAAAAAGAAAAAGAAAACAAACAGGCATCTAACAAAGTAAAAATAACAGTTTTTTAAAAAAAGAAGAAGAAGACAAAAAATCCAACAGAAAAAAATAATTCAAAGAAAAGTCACAAGAAACACATATAGACAAAGAGGCACATACATTTGCACACACAGAAAAGCCATAAAAACATAGAACTGGAAGCCATAATATATAATATAAGCAAAGGGCCTGTAAGGATTTTTTAAATGTCCAGACAAAGCATTATGATAACAAAAAAATGCCGCCAAAAGTATCACTGACTTCAGTTTGTATAGATGGTCATCTACTGCTGGGGATGGGCCTGCCATTAAGTGTGATTTATGTACCCCATGAGACTCCATTGGAGAACACTACTCCACAAAAATACACTATAACCTGGAATTGTAAACCCAATAAATGATTTTCCCCACTGTTGATCAGAGGGTTTTATCACAATAACAGAAATGAAATTAAGACAATTGAATGAGTCCTGCTTTGTCCTATAAACATAAACTGATATATATATCAATATATATCGATATGTATGTAAATATATATTTAGATATTACAGTACATACACATTTAAAACAACCTGTGACAAGTATCAATAACTAAACAGTTTTCATGTTTTATTTTTTTGCCAGTCTGTTCCAATATGGAAAACCCTAAACTGACAACATCTGGTTAGTGTCCCAGTTTAAGTGCCACTGTGGTGAAGGGCATGGAACTCAGTTCCATGGTCCCTAAAGTCATGCAATTGTTGACCATGTGTCCTTTTGTTTTTGCCCTATCTAATCATCTCCAGAGCTCAGACTCCAGCACAACCTTTCCACTTTTAGTAACAAGCTGGAGCATAAAATCAGACAAAACTCTAAACCAATTTCTTGCTTAAGGTGTAGGATAGCATCCAACCTAGAGGAACAACCAACATGGCTGAGAAGAGA
>NW_004949150.1:773610-776712 GCF_000317375.1 Microtus ochrogaster
CCATGTGGTTGCTGGGAATTGAACTCAGGACCTTTGGAAGAGCAGGCAATGCTCTTAACCTCTGAGCCATCTCTCCAGCCCTTCATTTTATTTTTAAAGCCAAGTGATCCTTAAAATGAAATGTTATTCCCACATAGGAAATACATACTGATCAGAGCAGACTGACTAGAGCAGAATCAAAATCAGAAGCCAAAAGTCAGAACCATCATGTCTCTAGCAGACACAATTCCAAAGTCACATTACTAAACAATCTCTAAACTCTCATCAAAATCAGGCAGTGCAATTGAAAGTGAGAATAATTATGTCAGGCATTGTTGTGGCTGCAAAAATGGTTAGGATACATTATCTACTTATTATTAGCACCTAATAAAAGGCCAAAATGTACACATATATCTGTAAATTCAAGGCACAAAAGTTTCACTAACTACAAGCTTTCCAAATGTATTTTGACCACAAAAAATTTCATTATATTGAACTGCTAACAACACGCACAAGCTAAGACATACTTGGCTTCTAGTGTCAACCAAAATGACTTAGATACATTTTTGCTATAAGAGCTGTATGTGTCATCTGTCTGTTTAAATAGACTTCTAATTACAATGACTAGCATCCCAGAGATACTTTACAGTCTATCGACACTGTGTGAACTAAAATTATCAAAGAAAATGTGTGATTCAGGCCAATAACTATCAAGTAAGATTTATCATGGCACTGGGTAATTGGCAGTTGTTGCATGTATGTGCTTGCAATGCACAGATAGGAAGCTAAAAATTCACTCAGGAAAGTATCGGGAACTGATGGGTTCAGTCAAAAGCCCTTAATTATGAAAAATTGAATAAGTATATTCTAGGTTTTCCTCTCTTTTTAAAATATGTATAATCCTTAGAAGTAAACCACATTTGAGTGACACTCTGTGTTGCCCTGGTTTAGGGGAGCACTGTGACATACCTGCTGTATCTGCTTCAAATCAGGTAAAGGGGAATATAGAGAAAAATGTCAGGCTTCAGGGTTGTGTATGAGAAGTGGCATTGGAGGGACTGGGGACTGAGTAGGTGGAATGGGGCCCAGTAACCCAGAAACTGAGCAAGCATGGTGGTGCATGCCTACACTCCCAGCACTCGGTGGGTGAAGAAAGAAGAGTCAGGAGTTCAAAGTCATCGATGACCTCATTGTAAGCTTGTGCTCAGCCTAGGATACATGAGAAGTTGTCTGAAAAAGAATGAAAGTGGGAGCCTGCATAATGACTGCATGGGTAAAAGCACTTGCATCCCAAGATGCAAGACTGACCACGTGAGATTGATCCTCAGAACCCGGGTAAAGGTGGAAGGAGGGACCAAATACCCAGAGTTACCATGACTACCACACACACACACTGTGACAATTGTGTGCATGTGTATACACAATCAATCAATAAATACAACAATTCAAAAGTACTTGAAATGTGATCTCCACTGAGAAAATTTCTCATTTACATTTTTTTAAAATTATTTGGAAAACATTCTAGATGAGAAAAAAATGAAAATATATCAAATTGCCATATAAAGTAGAAAATGAAATAGAAATAGTGACCGACTTGAAACACTTAAGAGGCTGCTGTGGGAGAGCTGTGAGTTCCAAACCAGCCTGTCTATAGTGAGCTTGGCATCAGTTCAGACAGCTTAGTGAGACACAGATTTAAAACAAAATATATTTTGAAAGGCTTTGGGAGTAGCATTTTTCTTATCAAACAAGGGCCTACATCCAAACTGTAACCCTAAAATCAAAACAAAACAACAAAAACAAACCGTTAAGTTTTATAAAAGACTTTGTGTAGAATTGACATTAAATATTCTATTTATTAATAGATGATGTGGAAATATGAGTGTTTTATAATAGTTGTTGAGCAAGCTTTGGTGAATGCATACCAAAGAATTTATCAAACTCAAGAAAAACATCAAATTTGGTAGCAAAGACCTGGTGATGTTCTTATATGCTTCTTTAAATGTCTTATGAATTTATCAATATTGCTGCTTTAGAGGCAGCACCGGTAACAAGGATCTTTTTAACTTTTTGGGTACATTTATTTATTGTCTGTGTGCATGTGTGTCGCAGTGTATGTGTGACAGGCAGAGCACTAATTGCAGCAATTGTTTCCTTTCCTTCCGTTGTGCACGTTCTAGGATTTAAACTCAGTTTGTACAAACAAGTGTCCTTGCTGGCTAAGCCCTCTTGCCAGCCCCATTTTTGTTTCTTTATGATTGTTATAACTACTTTCTTTAACTTTATTGGTATTTTTAAAAGCTTTCTGTTTTAATAGTTCCTTTGTTTCTTTGTTGTATGTCATTAATTTCTAAAAAGGTATTTTTCTCTTTCTTTGAAACTTGTGTACTCCTGTTTTTTAGTATTCTTATATTTATTTTTATTATGTAAAACAATTTTTAACTTTATGTATATTTTGATCACAACTTATATCAGCAAGGCCTTCTCACCTTGCTTTTTCTGTGTCTGGGTAAGGAATGCAGACTCAGCCTTTTCACTTTCCAGAATTCTCTTGTTCTCATTGCTCCGCCTTTACTTTCTGCCTGGTTGCCCCACCTATACTTTCTGCCTGGCTACTGACCAATCAGAGTTTAATTAAAGCAATACAATTGATAAATCATTATCCCACAGCGCCACAGTGACATACTTCCTCCAACATGGTCTTGCTGAAACAAGGACCATAGTTACCCCTAAAAGGCCACACCTCCTAATAGTGTCACTTCCAACTGGCCAAGCATTCAATCAGATGAGTTCATGGGGTCATACATATTCAAACTACCACACCTTGGAACATTCAGCCCTTAATAAGATGTTTTAGGTTTTTTAACATAAAATGTAAGGTTACCAATTTAAGATTCCTATTATTGCCTCTGTTTGCTCACTTTCTGAGATGATGAAATGTCTTCCAAGCTCCTGCCAAAAGGAGTAGTCTGTATTCTTAAGAAATTCTGCATCACCAAAAACCTTTATATTGCAGGAAAATATAATTTTTTAATGCAGACACGTTACTTTAAAAAATTATCCAGAATAAATTGTGACTTTTTTACAGTCAGATCTAGTAAACACACGTATAATCCTACAATC
>NW_004949150.1:776932-786591 GCF_000317375.1 Microtus ochrogaster
TCTTAACCTCTGAGCCATCTCTCCAGCCCTATTTACTTGTTTTCTTCATGTGCCTCCCTAAGGATAATCAATTATGAAACTTTTGTCTAGATAAATCTCAAACATGGACAATGCCTGTAAAGTGAACTTTAAATAAGGAAACATCATGTTGTACATGATTGACATAATTTTCTTTCTTGGTGATCAATGACATGAGGAACCTTATTATGAAAGGCATTATAAATGCCAAGAATGTAACTCACTGGACCACATCTGCCTTTTGAGATCTTTTCTCGAAATACTATTAAAAGCATTGACATCTGTGAACTAGACAGCCACTGAACACAATGAATGGAGAGCTGGTGTTTTCTCAAGGTAAATAATCTAAATGAAGAATGGATCATATGCTGTAGCTGGAAGGCATAGGAGGGAAAGTGGCCTCATTGCTAGAACATTAGTCAGTGGTAAAACACAATAGTTTCATGCACATAAATCTAGTCTATCAAGTTTATTATTTTTATTCTATTCTTTCTTGGTGACCTTTAATAAAAAAAATAGTGTAAACCAGAGTACTTAAATAATTGATGAATTGACTCCTTTGAATTGCCACCAATGTCCTTAAGCATAAAATTAAAAAGTAAAGAATAAGAGATTAGAAAACTATAAATAAAATACCTAACATAGACTGGAGTTGACATGGGGCTGTCTTTACCCTTATCAAAATGGTCTTAATTACATTACTAAATTAGTCTCCCAGTATCTCTTGAGACACCAGCTCTGGCATTGATTTAAGAATTTATCAAAGGAGTGAGAGTAACAAGACCTGAGTGCCAGCAATAAGACAGCACGTCATCTGCTGAAAAATCTTAAAACAATTATAGTCCTAAATATTAGGCTGTTTTTTCTTCCACTTAGGTACCAACAACTCTGAGCAATGACTGACAAGGAAGCACTCCACACACCCTAGGATGGGCTACCCCCATACATTCCTTTCATTTGGTTCTGAACAGCTCATAAAACGAAAGAAAAAATTCATGTAAGAAATGTAGGTTCTTGAAGGATGCTGAAGAAGTTCTCCTGTTATTACAGGCGCCCTCTACAGGGCATTAAAGGATTCCCAGCGTATAAAACTTCCAAATATTCACCAAGCTCACCTTCCTACAGGAGCTTTCGTTAAGTTTCACTGTCCAAGCCCAAAACACTGAATAAGGAAAGCAAAATATTAATAATTTGCATTGTTAACAAATGAAATTAAAATTGGCATGCATACTTTCTTCTTATTGTTTTCTGTCACGAACCAGACGTTGCAATGAAAACAGATCTCACAGAACGGTTTGTGCTACAGGATAGAGGTTTGACTGAAAACCTGCAGGAAGAAGCAAGCAGAAGCATTCGATGACAGGTTTTCGAACTATATAAATTAAAGAATAACATAATCAGTAGGCAGGAGCATTGAAGAACGGAAAGGGAGACATCTTCAAAGACTTGGTGTGTGTGTTTTTCTTGTCATTGGGATTGTGCGTAGATGCATTCACTAACCATATTTTGTAGACTTTGGGGACTAACAACATAGGGATGTGTGTGGTCCTTATTGTTCTTCAGTGTATTTTTTAATCCACCCCTGTGGAACCATGTGGGTAGACAGGTGTCGGGGTTAAAAATTCATATGGTATGTGATAGGATTTGGGTGAGGAAATGGAGCAGAAGGGATGGACATTTTAACAGCTTGTGGGGTTTTTATAAGTGGAAAAGGAAGAGGGAACATATTTTCTCCATTGGGAAAATCCATTGAAATACATAATCATGCACACTGAAAAAAACCAAAGAAGTCTAATTTCAAAGTTCTAAGAGAAATTTTAGAAAACGGAAATAATACACTGTAGGACTAATATACTATGCAAAACTAGGAGCTTTCACCAGAGAACTTTCTAGTTAGTATGAGAACAGATTAATTGTGTCATTAATCAGTAGACAATTTGGGCCAGGGAGAGGAGAAAAAGGAAACAGACACTTGCTGTAACCCAATTTTAAACAGGCACCGCCTCAACCCATTTATTCAGCGAATAATTATTGTGATTGGGAATGCATATTAAAAAAATCTATCAACAGTCGAGAATGAAAACCAAGGCTTTTAAAAATCAGTTCTACTCTCATGTAACCTGTAAGTGAGAAACCCTGCAAGGATAAACGTCAGTACAGCCTGTATTTGGGTAGATGTTTCACATGGGGAATCTGTAATTAAAACAACAATTACACAGAAAGAAGAGGTTTTTTTCTCATTGTACAAAAAGGCTCAGAGAGCCTCAAACACTGCAAATATATAATATATATATTATATATATAATAAAGTTAATAATTGAACCATGATTCATTTGAATGTTAGTATATGAATAACTGCCAAGTATATGTGAGGAAACTGTGACATCATATTAAAAAATAACCAAATAACTAGAAGTTTGAGGTAGACAGGCATGACATAGATTACAGATGGTAGATGATAAATGAAAGCTGTTGGATAAAAAAGAAATTTAAGACAGATAGATAGACAGACAGACAATTGTTAATGAACATGTACATGTTAGGTAGACATTACGTTTTAATGTACATGCCAATTATTTCCAATATTTTGCTGTTATAAGCAGTATAGCAATGAATAGCCTCAAATGTAATTGCTGATTAGTTTGCTTGAATGCTTTAGTGTCTCGGTAGAATACCATCTTCAGAAGCAGTTTCGTCATCACAGGGTTAATACAAATTTAATTTTACTTTCCATGTGGTAATATAGGAGAGTTTCTGTTTTCTCACCTCCCTGCTAACAGAGTGTGTTCATGAAATTGAGGAAGAATATCTCATTCTAGTTGTATTTTTCTTTTACTGAAAACAGTTTTCTTCATACAATATATTCTGATTGCACTTTTCCCTCCCCCACTCCTCCTTCGAGTTCTTTTCCACCTCTCCTCTTATCCATATCAACCCTCTTTCTGTCACTTGTTAGAAAAGAAACATGAACATAAGTGATAAGAATAAAATACAATGTAATGCAATAAAAATAAAGAAAAACAAATAAATCAGAATAGGACAAAGCAATCAGAAGGAAAAAACCTGAAGTGAGTGACACAAGAAATGGATATAGACACAGAGACCCTCTTGTTTGAATGCTCAGAAAAAAATATGAAGCCATTATATATACACAAAAGAATTGTAATGTAAATAGCAATAATAATAAGCAAAAACATGCCATCATGTTTTAGTTTCTGTTGACCAACTAATGTAGGGAATGCAGCACCTTTCGCTTAGGGAAAACTTAATTTTCATTTGCAAGTGGTTCTCAATTGGAGATAACTTCTGTGTTAGGACTGGGATCATGTGTCCACTTCTTTCAGTACTAGGACCCCATCCAGTACAGACCCATGCAGGCCCTGTGCATGGTGCCTCAGTCTCAAAACTCATATGAGTTTTGATCATGTTAATTTATAGGGCCTTGTTTTCTTGGTGTCCCCTTTGACTCTTACACTCTTTTTGCCTTCTCTTTAAGAGGGTTCCTGAACTCTGAGGGAAGGCATTTGCTGGAGACACCCTGACTAAGGTTGAGTGCTCCAAAGACTCTCATTCTCTGCATATTATCTGGCTGTGATTCTCTGTATTTGCTCCCATTTGCTTCAAGAGGAACCTTCTCTGATAAAGGCTGAACAAGGCACTGATTTATGAGTATAGCATGTACATGCCATGTACTTTTATTATAACAATAATATCAGATTTTAACCTAGGTCACTGGGATATCGAGTCTCAGGTTTGGGGTCACTCAAGCATTGCCAAGTGTGTGTTCTGTCTCATGGAGTGGGATTTAAGTCAAAGCAGATATGAACTGGTTACTCCCACAGGGTTTGGACCACCTAACATATCTTGCAGGAAGGACAGTAATATAGGTCGAAAGGTTTGTAGTTGAGTTGGTGTAAAAGGAGACTGCTCTTTCATTCCTGGCTGCCAAGACCTGAATAATCACACAGAAACTGTATTAACTACAATACTGTTTGGCCTATTAGCTCAGGATTCTTATTAACTAACTCTTACATCTTAAATTAATCCATTTTCATTATTCTGTGTATCGTCAGGAGGCTGTGGCCTACCGATAAGATTCCCATGTGTCCTTCAACAGCTACATGGCATCCTCTTGACTCCACCTACTCTCTCATATCTTCCAGGCTGATTATATTCTGCCCTGCCATAAACCAAAGCAGCTTTATTCAATAACCTATATTGGACTTTCGATTCACAACTAGTCATTGTTGGATTAGCTGGACTGAAGCCTGTAAGTCATTCCAGAAATATCATATATTATATATAAAGAGAGAGGGAGGAGAGAGAGAGAGATTCATTCCATAATTTCTATGATTCTAGAGAACATTGACTATGCAATGCATTTCTAGGTGTTGGAGACTGACATCTAGGAATGGGGATGAACTAAAAGAGGTACTTAAGGGGTCCACAGGAGAGAAAAAACAGGGTGTTCCATGAAGATCTGTTTAGTCTCAAAGACTGGGGGCAGAGAGTGAGGAGAGATTGCAGAGGTGATCTGCTGTGGAGCTGGAGATGAGACTGGTGGATTGAACTTGTAGAAATGAAGGAAGAAGCAAAGGTCTACAGTTAGCCTGCCTGCTTTGCTGGTTGAATTATTCTGTGGGTTCTTAGGAAATGCCTGCTGGAGTTAGAGGCTTGGATAAAGAAATTAGTCGGGGAGGGAAGTTTGGAGGGGTAGATCTGGTGACGGTGTAGGAGAAGCTGCGCCATGGGATCTGCGAAAGAGCAGAGGGATTGAATTTGGAAGAGAGGAGGGAAGGTCAAGATCCGCAGTTAACCCACCTGCTTCTCTGGCTGGAGCCTATCCTTGTTAATTAGAAGTATTCAGTGTAATATTGTTAACTGTCCTTACCCTATGCTATAAGGCACCACCAGACTTTTGTGTCCATTAACCAGTCACTTCTCATCCACCCTTTTCCGACCCTCAGAAGAATCTTCTTAGCTGTGTTCTCCCTCCTCTCTTGATGCATGCTGCCCAGCATAAACTAGATCACCTCACTCCTCTCACTTCAAATGTGTTTGGTTATAACTGCACTGTACATGGAAATGAAACCCCACACAGTGGTCTTTGTGCCTCCCATAAAACCGTATGCTGTCCTCTTCCATAAATCAGCCATGAAATTTTAACATTTATTAAGTTACAAGCATTTCAGTTTTTCCACATGCCAAAATATAAGCTACATTTCCTGATCAAAATGCAACAAAGCCACAAATTAACAACCAAAAACTCTGTTATTTCTTCTCTATGTATAATATTTTCACTTAATTCAAAACCATACCTTGGGCAAAGAGGATATAACAAAACAATGATTTTTTTTAAAAAAAAAAAAAGACCTTTTTGCCTAGAGCAAGAAATGCAGGACTTCTAGGGGTCAAACTACTCATGTGTTTTTCAGAAGTTTCATGATCCTGATATACAGCTTCAAGCCAAATAAAACATAAAAATTAGTTAGGGGAAGAGAAAAACTAGTTGGTGTTAGTAGAAGAGCCTAAGAAATGGGGACATTTCAAAGCACATTTGTAAGATAGACTTACATTGAGAAAAAATGATGTTCAGTAAAAGTAGGTCAGGGCACCAAGTTCAAATTAGCAGAGTTAATCTTTTTATTTTCTGGTCATTTCCATCTTTCAGACATTGATCATGTTAACCCCCAATGCTGATCAAGAAACAGAAGTCTATGGTATTTGCTATGTAGAGGACACTCAAGAATACAGTATGGTAGTGTTTGGGTCACTTCTGTGTTGTATTTTGCTTCGCTCTCCCCATTCTTTCAAAGCCAAACAGAGTGACACGGACCTATAATCACAGCAGTTGTGAGCATGAGACAAGGATTATGAGTTAGATACCAGCTTGGATGACATTATAAACAGAACGTTTCTTTATAAAAAAAATAGTTTAAGTGAAATTTTAAATCCAAAAATTTGTTAATTTGGTAAGACAATAGAGCCCTCCTAAAAGAATGTTCAGTGTAAGAACAGCATGGGACCAGGAATTCACCCAGAGCCTTCACCTCTACAGTTACTATTAGGGCACTCTTAAAGATACATTGCTCCTGTCTTAGTTAGGGTTTTATTGGTGTAATAAGACAGCATGACCATGGCAACTCTTGTAAAGAAAAATGCATGAGTTTCCCTAGATTTGGGTTCTAGTGCCAGCTAACGGGGTCTAACTTACAGTTCAGAAGTTTAGTCCATTATCATCATGGTGGAAGCATGATGTCACATAGGCAGACATGGTGCTGGAGATGAGCTGAGAGTTCTACATCTGGATCCACAGGCACCAAGAAAAAAAAGTCACACTGGGCATGGTTTTGAGCATCTGAGATCTCAAAGCCTGACCCAGAGTGACGCACTTCCTCCAATAAGGCCACACCTACTCCAGCAAGACCACAGCTCCTGGTAGTCTATGAGGGCTATTTTCTTTCAAACCACCACAATCCCCTAAGCAGTACTGGAGACCAAGCATAAATACTGTTGTAGAGTTTAAAGTTGATGCTGCCAACATTTATAAAATTACTGCATCCTGTTGTTAGGGCTGGGAAGATAGCACAGTCAGTAAGGAGGCAACCATGAAATCCTATGCTCAATCCCCAGAACACACATAAAAATGCTAGGTACAGTGGCAAATGGCCATACTTCTAGAACAATGGAGGGAAAACAGAAGGGACCCTGGACTTTCCTCGGCAGTAGAGTCTAATACGTGAACTCTCAGAGCACAGAGACGGCATTTCTGAGGATGATCCCTGAGAGTATCCTCTGCCCTTTTCATGCCCACACATGCTCATACACCGCTTGGGAATATACACACGCACACATTTTTAAAAGAATACAAAATGCTAAGTGAGGACATTTTTATATGCTATAGGCTTAAAAAAATTTTTAATAGAAGCCTGGGAGAATGGCTTGGTTTCTAACAGACCTTGCTGTGAAAGTAAGAGGACCACCAGACTTTAAATTCCCAGCATCCACATGGAACCTGGATATGACCACAAGTGACTTGAACCCCAGTGATCGGAAAGTAGAAACAGAAAGATCCTGGAAGTTCACTGGGCAATCTGCCCAGTTAAAACAGCTAGCATCAGGTTCAGTTAGTAAAACTTAAAAGCAAAACAAAAAAACAAACAAACAAAAAAAGTGTGGTAGTCTACACTTTTAATCCAAGAATCACTTGGGAGGCACAAACAGGTAGATCAGGTAGATCTCTGTGAGTCTGAGGTCGGCCTCAACTCTATACAGTTTTACGACAGCCAGACTACATAGTTAGACTTTGTTTCAAACAAAAGAAAACACACAAAAAAATGTAGAAGGTATAGACACCTAACCTGTTCTTGCGTCCGCATTCAAGTATGTACATACATACATGAATATATACTGCATGCATGAACATGTTTATTTACATACTCACATGTATATACTGCATACATAAATGTGTTTGCACACTCACCACTAAAAATTAAAATAAAATAGAAGTTTTGAAATACAAAGAAACTCCTAAAATCACCTCTGAGTGAGAAATTAGGGGCATTCATTTCCTTCCTTTTGATGACAATCCATCAATTAAAATGCTAGTGTATTTTGAAGCTGACTTGAAGTACTACCAGAATGTGCCTTTTATTTTCATTGTAAGACACTGAAGAGATCTGTAAATATTCTGTCTCGCCTTTCTGTGTGGCGAGCTGTCAAGGCAGAATCAGTGGCTTTACATGTCTTAAATTCACCTCTACAAACTATCTCTACTTTGCAGACACACACCATCCACTTGCAGTCATTTGGCTTCAAAGTATGTGCAGGCGAACCACCGAAGAAAAGGTTGCCGTGTAATCATTTTTAAAGAACATATTTTAAGCCATATCCACAGAAATTCGTGAAGCTTTAAGAAGGGGGGAAAAAGAGTGTGTGTCATCAGCTTAGCCCTACAAAATAAGAAAACTCATACATTAAACATTTCGAAAAAGAAAAGAAAAGTAATACAGCATTAGTTCAATCTGTAATTTGTGAGCTATCACAGAGTTCCTGGCTTGACACCACTCCGAATGCTCAGAGAATGTCATTGTAAAGGTTTGAGATGATTCTCCAAGGACCAATTAAATGAAGGGAGAACTAGGAAAACTTGTTCTCCACAAAGAAAAAAAAAAGAATGACTCAGGGTGGATGTGATTTCCCAATTTTCTCATCCTGTTTGAGAATAGGAAAACATGAGCCAAATGCAATTAAGAGTCATCATCATTTTGTCCAGTTATTTGTTTATGGTCATTAAGAAGGTGTTTTGTGCTCTCCATTCTGGCCCTGTATTCTCTAAATCCTAATTGCTCTCCGACCCAAACACTAAACAATGTCATTGATTCCATTGCTCTAAATCCTGGTGTGTGTGTGTGTGTGTGTGTGTGTGTGTGTGTGTGTGTGTGTGTGTCTGTGTGTGTACATCCATATTTATAACTGGTTCTCATTACATTAATTAAAAAGTACTATGTGACTCAAAAAAATAGAAATAAGAGATTTTAAATATATAAACAGAAAAGGCTTACTGCTTCTGTTTAGTTATTTCTCATTTAGTTTTGCTATCATATATTAATTATACACAATAGTGGGTTTCATTATGACATTTCCCTATCTGTATAGAACATAATCTTGATCACGTTAGTGACCACCCTCTACTTCCTCTCGTGTTGTCTTCTCACTCACACTGATACATTTCCTTTTCCCAACTGTCCTTCTTCTATTTTCATGTCTCATTTTATATTCATGGGGTGAGGGTGTCATCCAATGACTTAAGTAAGAGTCATTTACAAGCTCATGGATGTGAGGTTATTTACAGGAGCACAGATAAACTTTTCAGGGAGCTATATCACTGAAGAAAACGTCTCAATTCTTCCTTCCCAGCAACCATTAAGTATCTAAATTCTTGGGCAAGTGGGAACCCCCCTTCAAAAACATGTTGTTGGTTTTGTTTTTTTATTTTGACTATGGGGAGATGTTGTACAAGGGGGGAGTGCATGCCATTGTGTTCATGTAGAAGTCAGAAAACAACTTTGTGGACTCAATTGTCTTTTTTCAACTTAATTTAGATTCTAGGGATCAAGTCAGGGTGTCGGGGTTTGATTTGTGTGCTTTTATCTGCTAAGCCACTATTCTTCATCAGTTTAAACTCATTGCCAATAACCAATTTTGCATTTTTCATAGTATAAATTTTAGTTGCAAAACAAGTGTATGAAATGTATAACAGGTTCTTAAAAACTGATTCACAAATAATTGTCTAATTGGAGTGGGGAAGTTGAAGTAGGCATTTCGATTACGTCCTTTAAACAAACCCTTTCCCTCTTCCTTTATGTATTCTTTCCTCAAATTTGATTGACATTAGTGGATTCTGACAAAGAGAAAGCCACTGAATCTGTACATTATCCATAGGGCTGGTTGTCACTCAGTTGGTTTGTAAGTCTGAACTGTGAATGGAAGAGGCTACCAAAGAGACAACAATGGTGGCAGATGAGCAGAGTCCTTCCCCTACCCTACATACTTTGTTTTCAAAGTTACAGAACTTGTTTTTTACTGCTGAGTAGTACTCTAATATGTATATATTCCATACTTTCTTCATCCATTCTTCC
>NW_004949150.1:787468-789222 GCF_000317375.1 Microtus ochrogaster
AAAAAAAAAAAAAAAAAAGAATTAGTGTGGAATCTTGGGTTGAATGAAGCCTTGCTCTGTAGGCCATAAAAGAGTAAAGAAAGATTCACACATTGAAAGTAACCGGATGTGTCCTGCTAAACAATGTACCTCCCATATATCAAACCCAAGCAGCCATTTGGAAAACTAAGGGTATAAATTATTTGTTCATTCCATCCCTGATATTCCATAATTGTATTTCTCAATGACTATGTCATAATAATTTATAAGTAATGTAGATAGGCTGACATATGAAATAGCAAAATTAATGAACTATTCCTTAATGGCCCTTTATGTTTTATGTATCCAAGTGAGACATAAAAGACTGGGTGCTAGTGATAGCTTTGGGCCATCATTGAATCTCTGTTCCTTTTTCCATGGAGTCCATTTCAATTGTCTATTCATTGCCTACTGAAGACAGGTGGTGAATTCAGTCTAACTTGTTACAAATGCCAGGTAAAGGGCTCTGACTCTAATGACATCAGTTACAGTATTGGTAGGCCAAGTAAGTTGGAGAACAATTACATTTCAACAAGTTAACTTTCAGCAAGTTAATCACAGATAAAAAAAAGAAATATTAAATGGTCCCATACAACTTTTGGAATCTTTCTTCCAAGGATTTTTTTTCCTTATCATTTCACTTCAGCTCTCATTTGCTGCTTTTTTGCCTCTATTCGGTGAAGCAAAGCAGAAAAATAAGTATTTGGACTTTGTTTTGGACCCCTGAGAAAGTCTGGCCCTAATTACCTGAACAGATTTTTTTTTAGATAGTAAGAGATTACCCACAAGATGGACAAAAGTTAAAGTCAGGGATGAACTCCAAATCAGACAAACAGGAGAGATTACATATGTCCTAGTGGCAAGGGACAGTCAAGATACATTCGTGAGAGGATTAGTTGGTGGTGTCTTCAGAGAATTGACTAGAGGAACTTGTCAGAATTGAAATAAAGTCATACTTGGCATGATGCCAGTTCTCTGTAATTTCAGGGAAGGCAGAGAGAGAAGTTTGTCAATCTGGGGCCAGTCTAGAATTCATAGAAAGACCCTGACTTAAAGCCAGCAACAAAAATGGAAAAAAGATAAGTCACTTTCATTGACACAAAAAAATGAGGACTTGCCATTGTCCTGGCAGGGAGGGAAATATCCAAGTCCTATACACAAAGTATGTTGTCTCTTTAGCAGTAAGGACTTGTACTAGACTTCTGGGAGGAAACCAAAGTCAAGAGCAATGGGCTATATTTTGGGAAGCATCCTGCACTTCCTTGACCAACAGCTGGGAGAGATTTCTTTTCCGCAAATGGTGCTTGGTTTTTTGTTAGATAGTCTATGGCTTTCAGAGGGAGCACTATCGCCCCAACTGACATAATTTCATTTGTAAAACATTGTTTTATAATTTATTATCTAAAATTCTTGCCATATCATTGCTACATTATTTTTCTAAGTAATTTACACATGTCTTCCTAATTAGATGTATTTTCCCTCAGAAAGATTCAAGTTACTAAGTAAATTAAGACAATTTTTTAAATTAATTTATCATGTCTTAAGGAAGAATTACTAATTGGTGTTTTCATGGATTGTCTTATGTAATTACTATTTTTACATGCCTAATATTTAAAATATGATAAGTCTTAAAAGTAGCAGTATTGGCCTAAATAAACACTGAATTTAATTGTTACAGTTAGGGACAGAGAGATGGGTTAGTAGTATCTCATATGTTATTTTTTAATTAATTAATT
>NW_004949150.1:791072-799409 GCF_000317375.1 Microtus ochrogaster
CAGACACACACATTCACACAGAGAGAAAACCCATAAATAAACAAATCATAAACCAGAATATATAAGCAAAAGACCTGTAAGGAAATAAAATGTCTAGATAAAAATTATAAGACAAAAGAAACTTTCAAAATTACCATTGAGTTTGTTCTGTGTTGGCATGCAGTGAGCTTAGGACTTTCCTTTAAGTGTGGTTTGCACAAACAGTAAGACTCCACTGGAGAAAACGCGTTCTCCCTTTGCAAGTGGTTATCAGCTGGAGCTAGTAAAGGAGAACTTTCAAAGATGGAAGGAATAGGGTACTATTCTGAATAAAAGAAGACAGAAAGAAACCTCAGTCAAGATTCAAACTTGCCAAATATGGTATCATCAAAATGACAGTGGAGAATTATGAGTTTTAAGTCAATCTGAGCTGTAAATCAAGTTTCTGTCTCAAAACCCCATGCTTTTAATTTTCAAGTCAACAGTCAACTTTGACAAATACAGGGTAAAATCAAGGGCCAATATCACACTCTTTATAAGGAGATCCAACACAGGCCGTCACATAGAGATCATGAAGGAATAATAGCACAGTCTCCAAGTGCACACTGTGACGTCAGAGCTAGAGTGTTTTAGTCTTCTTCATTGACGATGGGGAATCACCACAGTGCAACACACCAGATTCCTAATGTGTGCTTTCTCTCAGATTTGTAATCTAGATTTTAGAAAAGATACAAAGAAGAGAGACTACTTGGAAAGAGAAAAAAAACAAAACAGAGAACGAAGGGCCAAGATGAGATAATGGGAATAAACATGATCACATTACTTAATATGTATTTGTTTTTGTTTGTTGTTTTTTTTTTTTTTTTGGTTTTTCGAGACAGGGTTTCTTTGTGGTTTTGGAGCCTGTCCTGGAACTAGCTCTTGTAGACCAGACTGGTCTCGAACTCACAGAGATCTGCCTGCCTCTGCCTCCCGAGTGCTGGGATTAAAGGCGTGCACCACCACTGCCCGGCCTTAATATGTATTTATGATGATGTCATGATGAAACCTAGTTGACCTATCTGTATCTTTTGTGTGTGTGTGTGTGTTTTGAAACATGAATGGTACTACATAGTTCAGACTGACTCAAACTCACTGTGCAGCTGACAATGACCTTGGATTTCTGGTGAACCTTCCTCCACCCACTGAGTGCTGGAACTATAGGCATGCATCATTATGTGTTTTCATAATGATCCTGTTACTACTCATTCAAGGAAAATCTTCATTTGACCCTGTGATATCCTCCAACTAAACCAGCATTCATTGAAGCAAGGGTCTGTGCTCTTCAGTAAACTTAATCGGGCCTCCAGGACCATGCCCATACCTAATGATGTTTTGCTTCAACATGCCAGTCTGGAGTTCATATACCAACAAGTTGAATAGGAACACTTCATAGTCCCTTCTCATTGAAATACGTCAGGAAGAGAAATCATGCCTTGATGCAGATAGAGCTACACAAGGATCATATGTCCAGAGTCAAATACATTGAGAGGCCCCTGGTCGATGATACTAGTTACTTTGTAAATGAACTGGAATTCCTAATTCTGCTTCGTTTACAAATCTGATAATCCTAGGGCTTGTAAGAAATCAGCTTTAATCCTCTTTCAAATGTTATTCAACAGGCTCTCTCCCGTACATGGGAAGTAAATGAATTTTTCTTATCACATCCTTTGCTAACTCACTTTCCTTGCACAGAAATTTCTCAGAAATAATTTAAGACTAGATTCTGAGAATAATTCTACCCTTGAATAACATATGTTTGAAGCACCCTGACTCTTCAGTCAGCAAATCACTTCTGAATCATGACTCAAAGGCATAGTTTCTTTTTTACTCCACGTGAATATTAAACATGAAAAATATCTGACATGTGCTGTGCATATCTATGCTGTTCTCCATGTAGTACAATGTTGACTTAAATGAAATTTTAAAATTTAAGCCTTGGCTACCCTGATAGAAACAAAACTTCTTATTTGCTTATCCAATCAATGATTCAAGGAGCTGAAGAATGTAATTAAGTTTCACACTTGTTATAAAAACCAGGGGGGATGGAAGACACCAGGAGAGCAAGGCCCTCTTAATCAACGGAGCCAACCTCGTATGAACTCATAGAGACTGAAGCAGCAAGCACAGGGCCCACATGCGTCTACACCAGTTCTTTGCACATGTACTAGGACTTTGAGTTTGGTAATTGTATGAGACTCCTGTGTGTGTATCCCTGCACGCAAGTGTGCACAGGGGCAGGGGGCAGTAGGTCTCTGGTTCTTGTACCTTCTTTTGGAACTCTTTCCCTTCTGTTAGTTTGTCTTGTCCAGCTTTGATATGATGATCTTGTTTTCCCTTGTTATGCTTTATTGTTATCGCGTAGAATCCTGCTTATTTGTGATAGACAGAAAGGGAGGGTATCTGGGTGGAAGGGGAGGTGGCAGGGACTGGGAGGAGTGAAAGAAGGCAAACCTACCAGAATATATTATGTGAGGAAAAAAAAGTATTATCAATAACAGGGAGAAAGTGGTTTCACACTCTTAACAGGAAATTTACAGAGCTGTTAGTACCCCTTCAAGCAAACTGAAAATTAATCTTTTTAAATATTTATTTATTTATTTAGAATGTATAAAATATTCTGTCTGTGTGTATGCCTGCAGGCCAGAAGAGGTCACCAGACCTTATTACAGATGGTTGTGAGCCACCATGTGGTTGCTGGGAATTGAACTCAGGACCTTTGGAAGAACAGGCAATGCTCTTAACTTCTGAGCCATCTCTCCAGCCCCCGAAAATTAATCTTAACCAAAGACATGGGATAATTCAAAATTCATGGGATAATATGGAGAAAACTACACCTTAATGTATCTGAGTTGAAAAATGAATGAAATTTTGTTTGTCTATTGATAATTGGCCCCCGTGAAAGGTGAAATTCACAGTAAAACTGATATAAAAATTTGTCTTTCAACAGTATGAAAAATATACTGTGTCTGTTCCAAAGCTCAATGCTTATATTGTTGGTTGAATCTATGATATGGAGATCTGAAATAAAATTTGAAGGCGTTTTTTATAAAATAATTGTGGCCTTTGGGCTCTAAATATGGTTTATATTTTTTCTTTACCTCATGTAAACATTAAATTATTGCATTTGTCCCTCACATGCATCCTTTGTAGCTATTTGAATACATTATCTGGCCATTGACAGATCAGTATTCCATTTAGAGTTGGACGACATCATTAGCTGTCACTGAATTTAAACCCAAGAGCTGTTCTTTACCACACTGTGTAGGCACAAATATACCTTATATACTAAAGCAAAGTGGGATATGCAATTCCCTGAACTTTTATCTGAGTAGTGTATTTTGGGAGTTCCTTACTTTGAGGTGGTGGCTCAGCAGTTAAGAGTACATACTGCTCTTTCATAATCCCCAAGTCCAATTTCTGGCTCCCATGTCAACCGGTTCACATTCTATAATTGCAGTTCCAGGGCACCTAACACCCTCATTTGGTTTCATACATGTGCATGTACCTATGCCCAAACACACAGAGACACATAATTAAAAATGAAATGAACCACTTTAAAAACAAAAGAAAAGAATTTCTCATTTTTTTGTAGTCCTTAATAGAAGGAAGAACTTACTTTCCAGTGTGTAGGGAAAAAAAAACTACCTCCTGGGCTTCACTTCATGGCACATTAGTTGGGAAGACAATTTAAGCATAAAATCAAGAGATTGCATTTCTGGAGCTGCTGGAACAAAAAAAAAAAAAAAAAAAAAAAAAAAACAGCAGACATGTAGGGGGACCTGAGCCGGAGCTTGCAGGCTCACGGAAGAAGCCAGGATGGATGTCAGAGACAGGTGTGTGCTCAGCAAAACTTTTTTGGAGAATGTTTCTGTCTGACGTGGCCTATGCTTTTTGGCCTCCTTAGCAGATTAGTCATCCAGGAGAGTGTCTCATCTTGTGACTATTCAATAAGTCACTCAAAACCTTTTTACCAAGTCTACTCTGGATAATGAGTAGAAATCAAGCTGGGGTGCGTGGAATAGAGAAGTTTGACTAAGCACATCATTGTGAATAGTGGAAAATTAGACATCTGCTAGATACCTATGTGACATATACTAGATAGGAGATGAGATGTGGCCATTCTTTGATGCAATCATAGGTATTGTCTCCTAGTTAGATTTACTCTGGTATAATATTGGTAACTGGTTACATAAAAGTTAAATATGTACCAGGCTTCTTCCAGGATGACTGATAATTGGCTGGCAAACCTAACTTCTCATCCTCTTCAACAGTAAGTTTAGACATGATTGAAAATGAACAGATTTAAAATGTAATTTCTAGAATTAGATGAAATATGCCTCTACTTATACATATAATTTCTTTATCATTCCCATCCCCTAGATATACTCTATATAACTTGCCAGTGAAGGCTATAAACTATAAATATCTAAGCTTTATCATCTGTTTCCCACGGGCAAAGAAGTCATTTTCGCTTTTTGTGCCTTGCTGTCTCAGAGTATTACCTATAGATTCCATCGGTTGGATTCCCTTCTCATTTTCTCCTTGACTCACCAGTGGATGATAACGCAGACACAATTTCTCTGATGGCCGTGCCTTGTCCACAGTTTTTGCAGGGTACATAAGAACAAGGAGATGGCAGCAACTTTCCCTGATGATTACGCTGTGGTTGTTCTTTTCTTCTTCTCTGTCAAGGCTGGCCACCTACCATTATAAGAATGAAAAAGAAAATTACCCCCAAAGCACATATTGTCGTTAAATGAAAGACATAGAATTTCCCACACCGATTCCACTTGTATTCACTTGGAAAGAAACTACATGACCACCGCTAGCTGCCAGTGAGGACGGGAATGAGAGCTCCAGCTGGATAGCCATATGCAACATCAATATGTAACTATGGGGTAAGAGATGATGCATGGGAGGGAATATCATAAAAGATGTCCTGGAGTTACTTAACAGACAATACATAAATAGTGACTTGTCCTAAAGAGTCCATAAATATTGGTTTCCTGCCTCGTCATGTCTGTTTTCCACATAATGTTAGAGAATCCCTCCCATAGAGAGCTATTACAAACAGTTCTCCCTATGTGACAGAAAACTCCTATATTATTTCCTGAGTCCAGTGTATGCCACTCAACCACAGAGGGCCATCTGTTCCCCTTGCCTTTCACAATTGCTTACTGCCATGCAGACGGATCAAGACCTGTGTGTCTCTGGTTTATTTTGTGCCTTCATTGTGTTTAGAACCCCTAGAAACAGAGCTTCACACTGAAATTATAAGACACATTCTACTAGCCTGATCCTATCTTGACACTGATAACAAAAGCAAGCATTTTAGAACAAATTTTATGTTCTGAGTCAAAGTTAAGCTTACAAAAACCTGGTGATTAACTATAGTTGATACATACCTCTTCCCACATAACATCTAAACCAGTCTTTCCTGCTACTCTTTTTAAAATAGATGGGTATGTTTGTTACAATGCATGGATTATTAATAGCTGAGGTTCCTCTGTGTTAGAGAGTACTATAGTTTTTGATAAACGCAGAGAATCTTTACCATAACATAGAGAATAATTTTTTTTTGTCCTAAGAATGACCTGTTCTCTTCTTATTCATCAGACCTCTTTCTCCCAGAATAATATCCAGTGAACACTGACATTTTTTATATCACTCAAAACCTTATCCCAAATCCATAGAGTTTTGAATTTCTCTTTTGGAATGTCACATTGTATAATGCCTTTCTATGTTTGCTTCTTTTACTTAACAATTATGCATTTTCATATCCAAACAAATACTTTCTGTTTATTTGGTATTTTGTTTTTCTTTCTTTGAAGCATGGTCTCATGTATCCTAGACTAGCTTCATACATACTCTGAAAATGAAGACAATCTTGAGCTTCCAACCTTCTTGTCTCTACCTTCTGAGTGCTGAGATGACAGTTACATGCCACCATATCAGCTTTCTTGGGGTGCTGATAATTGAACTCAGGGAATTATGCTTGCTAGAAAAGTGTTTATCAACTGAACTATATCCTTAGCCCTTATTGTTTATTGATTGATAAATACAAATTATACTTATTTATGTTGCCCAACATGGTGAATTAGGCATATATTTTAATATTTATTATGTTTTATGCGTTGTTTTGTGTGTATTGTGTGTATGCATGGGCATGTGTGTGTGTGTGTGTGTGTGTGTGTGTGTATACATGAGTTCTCATGTGTGTGCCCATGCCATGGTGCTCAACTGGAGGTCATATGACACCTTGCTGAGGTCAACTCTTTCTTTCTGCATGTGGCTTCCAGTGATCAATCAGGTTCTCAGCAAACAATTTACCTGATTAGCCATTTCATGGCCCCTGGTAACATTTTCATAAAACTTTTGGCCATTCGCATATTTTCTTAAGATAAAAATATAGTCAAGTCCTTTGCCATTTTTAATTGGGTTATTTATTTTTTTAATATTGGGTCATGTGAGGGGTTTTGTGGTTTTGCTGTAAAATTGTTATCAGGGGAGTGTACGAACAAATTTTTGAGTGGTTCCATATGTCGGTGTATTGTTTTCAAAGGACGGGCCCTTTATGAAAGCAAACTTTGTGTGGCTAGGCATAGTGACTCTTGTCTGTAACCACAGCACTTGTTAAGTGAAAGCAGACAGAGCTTAGAGTGAAAGCCTTTTCATCAAAGCATACAAATATAAACATATAAATATATACATGCATGCATGCCTACATATGTACATACATAAATCTTATATGGATGCTGTAATATGAATAAAATCTAATTCTGACCAGGTCTGGTCCTGTAGATCTACAGTCTAACTACTCACATGGCAAGAAGATCTGTAGGCCAGATAGGCAACTTGTGAAGACCCTATCAAAATAAAAAGATCACAGCAGGGGAAGGAAATATAACTTGGTGGTAGAAAACCTAAGCAGCATATGCAAGGGCCAGTCTTTTAGAAAACAGAAATATTTGACTTTTATAGTAGGGCACTAAATATTTAAGCACTAGTCTTCACACTTAAACATTTTGAACATTTTGCCTTCTCAGAAATAGCCCCCCTTTGCTTTTTTTCATATATGTATGTTTGAACCTAAATTCTTCAGATGAGATAAAACATGCCACATTTTGCTACTCCAATTACCTACTATTATTATATCCCTCTTTTATAGATTTTCTCATACTCCCCTTCCCACTTTGGGGTGTGTGTGTGTGTGTATGTGTGTGTGTGTGTGTGTGTGTTTGTAGACTCCACATGTAAGAAAGAGCATGTAATATTTCACTTCCTGAGTTTGACTTATTTAATGTAACAAAATGATTTGTAGAAATTACTTAAGCTCTATAAAACTCAAGTTTCTCACATTTATTTCATTAACAGTTACTTGTTTAGTTGTATATTTAGCCTGTGATCAGCAGGCATTTCAAAATTATGATTTCCTGCTCATAGAAGCCAATTTGAGAATCCTCTTTAAAACTTATTGTGCTTGGGCCTGGAGAGGTGGCTCAGCAATTGAGAGCACATTCTAGTCTTTCAGAGGGCCCAAGCTCCATTCTCAGCACCTACTTTGTGTGGCTCACAACCACTTTTAACTCCACCTCCTTCTCTGACCTCCACTGGCAGAACACACAAGTGCACATGTGCACATGCCTATACATACTTAAAAAATGACTTTTCGAAGTTTTTTTAAATTTTAATTTAGTAAAAGCAAATAGTAAGAATGGAAAGGGAATGAATAGGAATTGAGATACCAAGTGTCAAGGTACTCAATAAATTATGAGTGTTTTTTTTGTCATGAGTTCTTGTCCTGACTTCCCTCAGAGATGGAAGTTGTAAATTGAAATGAACCATTTCTTCTCCAAGTTGCTTTTGTTCATGGTCTTTATCAAAGTAAAAAATTTAAGACACAACTAAACCTAAAGTTATCATCTGTTCTTTATTTAGATATTTTGCAAACTAAATAAGAGTCAAAATGTGTATATTCCACACTTTCTTCATCCATTCTTCCATTGAAGGGCATGTAGGTTGTTTCCAGGTTCTGGCTATTACAAATAATGCTGCTATGAATATAGTTGAACAAATACTTTTGTAGTATGATAGAACATCTCTTGGGTATATTTTCAAGAGTGGTATTGCTGGGTCCTGGGGTAGGTTGATCCCAAATTTCCTGAGAAACCGCCACACTGCTTTCCATGGTGGTTGCACAAGTTTGCATTCCCACCATCAATGGAAGAGTGTACCCCTTACTCCACATCTTCTCCAGCAAAGGCTATCGTTGATGTTTTTGATTTTAGCCATTCTGACAGGTGTAAGATGGTATCT
>NW_004949150.1:801045-801740 GCF_000317375.1 Microtus ochrogaster
GGGAGTGGGGCAGGGGAGGGAAAAAGGAGGCGGGGAGGAGGCAGAAATTTTTAATAAAAAATATATATATATAAAGGAGTCAAAATGTGCCATTTTACCCCATGGGACAACATCAAATGATGACCAGGACATGTAGCGAACTTGAGAGAAATTATCTCCCATTCAAGCTGCCCTGGGCAGAAGAATAAGAGTCATAGATAGTAGGTGTTGCCTTTCAGAGCCCCCACACCACCACCACACACACATGGGCTGTATATTAACTCTAACATGAGAAGGGAATGTTTCCCATCAGGCCTACTGTGATAAACTGCTGCAATTCCCCTGGTAGGTAGGACCTGAAATTGTGTGCATTGTATTTTAGCCTGAACCTGAACTTTTTATTGGATACAATAAAATTTTGGAATTTCTTCTAATTTTATAAGAATATCTTTCAAAATCTGAAATCTCAGGAAGGTTGACCCACTGATCCTGAATTATTTTGGAATAACAAGTCTGCTGCACCAACCTTTGCTTAAAACCATCCCATTGAGTTCACAGTTGTGCACATAAACACTAAACTGACATCCTCAAGCTAGCTCCAACCGCTTTATGCACCTGTGCTTCACTTGTATGGAGGCAGTTTGCACAATAGCCTTGCTAAAATAATTTGATTTTGCCATATACTCTGCAATATCTATCTTTTCTGAAAATTTTCT
>NW_004949150.1:801840-817533 GCF_000317375.1 Microtus ochrogaster
AACTAGCTCTTGTAGACCAGGCTGGTCTCGAACTCACAGAGATCCGCCTGCCTCTGCCTCCCGAGTGCTGGGATTAAAGGCGTGCACCACCATCGCCCGGCTTTTCTCACATTTTTTTTAGCTTACAGTGTATCCACCCCTTTTCTAATCCACAACCTTAACAGTTCTTAAGCATCTAATTCAATTATTACCTCCTTTAAGAAGTTCCCATTAGAGCACAATAAGGAGAAAGTCCCATACCTGAATTTCAGACTAGTTTACAAGTATATCTCATTGCAATTTTATTGTTGTGTTTTGGAAATCACAGGAGAAGTTAGCTGGTATTTTTATAGTCGCAAGTGTCCCTTGCTAGCTATCTTCCTAATACCCACTCTCCTCTTCATTGTAGCAGTAGAAACTTAATTGGTGCCATGGTTTTACCAAAGGAAAGTGGATTTTCCATTCTGCCTTGAAGCTAGATACCTTCATTTCTGTCTTTAACCAAAGGTATGTGAGAAAAACACTTAATACAATTTCCTACTGGCTTAACAAGTAAAGTGAGATTATTTCTTTATCTTTTCCATGAGTGGATAAACAAATGCGTTGGGTTTTTATTGTCCATTTAAGATTACATGTATTTTGAAGATTGGAATGTATGTTAAAAACATATCTTTCTGCTAGAATAATTAACACAGTGTCTTGTATATCTTGTATGCCAAATGAATAGGTACTAATAATTGCATATCTGTGGTGCCTAAATGAAGCACAGCTAATTTACTGATGTCTCAAGAAAGGCAATTGGCCTAGCATGGTAGATATCACCTCACAAACTTGCTGTGAGATGATGTTCTTGTGCAATGTAAAGTTTTGTCACTCATATTGGTTTAATAAAATGTTGATTGGCCAGTAGCAAGGCAGAAAGTGTCCAGACTAGGAGAATTCTTGGAAGAGGAAAGGCAGACTCAGTTACCAGCCAAATGCAGAGGAAGCAAAATGAGAACGCCGCACTGAGAAAAGGAACCAAGCCACGTGGCCAAACATAGACAAGAATCATGGGTGTATTTAAGTTGTAAGAGCTAGTTATTAATAAGCCTGAGCTAATAGGCCAAACATTTTACAATTAATATAAGCCTCTGTGTGTTTCTTTGGGACTGAATTGCTGGAGGTCCAGTTGGGACAGAGTCTTCCATCTACACAGTTGCTGTATCAATAGCTTAAAAGTAACAAACCTTATGAATGTATACATATTCTTGATTGTACCTTCACCTGGACTAAAGATTAAATAGCATAGCAGCTTAATGAAATCTTGTGAATGGGATCAAAAGACAGATGGAGATACAGAAATGCAAAAAGTGGGAGGAATAGACTACCTTGTACAATTTAAACTTTCACCCTCAGAATGTTATCTTGACCTATACCAATCAATCACTAATTAATTTTTTTCCAACTTTAAAGATTTTAGAAAACTCTGGGGTTTCTTTAGTTTGATTTTTCTTTTTTAACTATTGCAACCCAATTTTCATTATGGAGCCACTGACAGCTGATCGCTGGTGGAAGGAGGAGAGTTAGTTTTCTTTAAGGATGTGGCTTCTGGTAGGTCAATTATGCACCACTGAATGGCATCATATACATGGATATATAAACAGCGTAAAGTGGGCATAGGAATTATTAAAAGGGGGGACATAAAGTTCGGAGGGGCTTGAGATAGATCTGGGAGGAGTCTGGTACAGGAAAAGAGGGTAAATATGATCTAAATATATTATATACATTTATAAAAAATCTCAAAATATTAATAAAATATTATATTGTAAAATGTGGAAAAGACAGATGATTCAGAAGTTAAGAAGGTATCCTGCTGTTGAAGAAGGCCAGAGGGATTCCCTGAACAAAATAATGTGACTCACAACTCCCTGTAACTTCAACTCCAGCCTCTGACCTCCACAGGTGTCAAAAATCCTGTATACATACCTATACATAGACCCATACCCATATTTATAATTAAATAAGTCTTTTTCTTAGTGTTGCAAACCAGGTGTATTGCTGTACATCTTTAATCTTAGCATTTAGAAAGCAAAGGCAGTTGAGTTTATGTGAGTTTGACTCCAACCTGCTCTCCATAGTGAATTCCAGGTAAACCAAAGCTACATAATGAGACTCTACCTTTTATTTATTTATTTTATTTATTTATTTGTTTGTTTCTTTATTTTGGGAAATGATAGATATTTTACTTACACATATTGTAAAGACTTCTTTTTAAGGCATTCTTTTCAGTAATCTAATAGCAATCATAAAACAAAAGGGCAGAATAAACAACAGAAAAATTAAATGCATTATGGGTATTTCAAATTCACAGTTTTATGGGAGGGCACAGAGGAAAATGGGTGCTTACATTTGTTTTCTTGGAATTTTTTTTTTTACACAATGTATTCTAATCCTACTTCCCCCCCTCCCCATCTCCTTCCAATTTGTCCCCATCTGCCCACCCACCCAACACCACACCTTTTCACTCTATGGAAACCAAAATATACAGGTAAAAGAAAAATAAGACAAAAATGCTCAAACAAAGCAAAATGAGACCAAAAATAAATCTACAAAAATAGCATTGAGTTCATTTGGTGTCACGGGGACTACCCTGAAGTGTGTGGTTAAAATAACCAGGGTCTCAGTTAGGGCTACTATTGCTGTGGTGGAGCAAAACACCATAGCCTTTTGGTGGCTGTTTTCACTCTTTCCTCTTAACTCTTTTGCAGGGCTCACTATCCAGCTCCCAGATAAATACATGGAGGCTTATTCTTTCTTATGAATGCCTGACTTTAGCTTGCCTTGTTTCTAGCCAGCTTTGCTTAATTTGAGTTGTCCCACCCACCTTTTGCCTCTGGGATTTTATCTTTCTCTATTCTATATACCTTTATTTACTTCTTACCCTGCGATTTGCTCTGTAGCTTTGTGACTGCCCCCCTGGTGGCCTCTCTCTTTTTCCTTTCTCTCGTTCCTTAATCTTCTCTTGCCAAATTTCTCCTCCTGTTTATTCTCTCTGCCTGGAAGGCATGCCTGTCCTTTATTCTGCCTTCTTATTAGCCAGTCAACTCTTTATTAGACCTATCATATGTATTAGACAGACAAAATAACACAGCTTCAAAGTTAAACAAATGCCACATAAAAGAAGGCAACACATCTCTTTTGCATCATTAAACAAATGTTCCACAGCATAAACAAATGTAGCACATCTTTAACGAATATTCTCAAACAATGGCCAAAATGTAAGAGAGGGACAAAGGAGTTTATTTAGTTAACACTTCCATATTGCTGTTCATCTTTGGAGGAAGTCAGGACAGGAACTCAACAAGAAAGAAACACAGAATCAAGAGCAGAGGCAGAGGCCATGGAAGGGTGCTGCTTGTTGCCTTGCTTCCCATGGCTTTCTTGCTCATCCTGCTTTCTTATAGAACACAGAATCACCAGCTCAGGGATGGAACAAAAACCAAGACACACTGGAACCTCCTCCATCAATAACTACTTAAGAAAATGCCTTAGCATACTTTCTCAACTAAGGCTCCCTCCTTCCAGATAACTCTAGTTTGTGTGTCAAGTCGACATAATATTAGTCAACACACCAAGTGAGACTCCACTGGTGAAAACTAACTTCTCTTTGCTGGGGGATATCATTGCTGATAGCTTCTTGATTAAATGTAAGAGTGTGTGTTCACTTGGTGTTGAGACTCTGTCTTGCTTGAATCTGTTCAGATCCTGTGCATGGTCTCACAGTCCTGTTCTCCCTGGAGTCACCCTGTTTCCTTGGGGTCATCCATCCCCTCTGGCTCTTATAATTTTTCTGCCTCCTCTTCCACATAGCCTTCTGAATCCCGGTGGTGGGGGGTGTTTGATGAGGACATCTTGATTAGAAAAACTCTACCTTCCTAATTTTAATATTAAATTTTCCTAATTTAAAAACTCTACCTTTAAAAAATCTGCAAATGTTAATATTACCCACAAAAATAAGTCTTTAAATCCTTATAAGTCATTCAATATCCCTTTCATGGCATTGTGTACTTAAAAAGAATCAAGGTCATTCTCAATTTATGACTAAAGAGCACTTACACACAGTTGGAACTGACTGAAGTATTTTGAAGACAAGCTTCATCTGAAGTATCATTTTATTTTTAGAAATAAAGATGAGAGGGGGAGAGAGAGAGACACAGAGAGAGTGAGCATCACATATTTTAATAGCTAAGAATAAGATCCAAAGATTATCAAGCAAAGCTATTACATAAAATATAGTATATAGTACACATGTGGTATTACACGCTTTAACATAAATTCTGCTTTTAAAGTTTGTAAACATGTTTAAAATATAATGGTCAGAATATATTAGCAAAAATCTGTTTCATAGCGGTAGCTTTCTCAAGATAATTGTTAAAAATTAAATGTAAATGCCATGTTATTTTCAAATAGTGCAGATGATACTAAAGGCCTTATTTGCCCTAAATCTTCCTGCTTACAATCACTAGTGCATTAGAGATGACACTTGTGAACCAGCTGTATCCTCACATACATGTGAGTATGTGAGCTTCTTGGGTCGGTCATATATTTAAACTGCAATTACTTAAGTTAAGAGTCATCCACTTAATTTATCCCTGATCATGTCTAATCTCTCATGTCTGTAGTAAAATAAAATATTATTCTAAAATACATTCAATTTATTGTTCACTAGCAAGAGTATTATCTTTATATAGGGAAGCCCTTACATTGTAGTTCGAGCAGGACTTAAATGATCTGATACAAACAATACCTCCCAAACTAGCCTAGCCTCATGTTTTTGGTTTGATATGCTTTGACCCATACTTCTGCCCTAATGTAGCTCTCTTATCTGGTTCCATCCAAGCCATCCCGGGGGAAGCTCAGGTTTATGCTCTGAATGTATCATTTTTTTCTTTAGAGCAGAGAAAACATGAGAAGTTCCAGGGGGTAAAAGGGTTTTTTTTTTATTTTTTTATAAAGGATAGAGTGATTGACACATTCTGGTAGAAAAGTAGGAGGAAAAAAGTTATCTGTGAAAAACCAGTCAGATGTCAAAAATGTGAATAAATTATTAGGATTCCATAACTTTGATTTTTAATGTCACAAATCAGTCCCTAGTCTATGACTGCAGCATTAGGCTGTTGCTTTCAACTGTGTCCCAGAACAATACAACCTATGCCATTGCCCGCTGCACTCCAGGAAGTCATGTTGTGTTACCATGTTTTGCTTTTTGTGATACTTTGATTTTGCATTTTTAACTTGTATTTTATATCTGAACTCTGTCTCCTCAGGTATAATATTCAGTTCCCTTCAAATATTGCCAATAACACTCCAATATTTTTAACTTTTACTTGTGTGTGTGTGTGTCTGTGTGTCTGTGTGTGTGGTGTGTGTGTGTCTGTGTGTGTGGTGTGTGTGTGTCTGTGTGTGTGTCTGTGTGTGTGTGTGTGTGTGTAGGTGCCACTGGGAGCAACAAGAGGCTTTCAGATCACGAGAGCTGAAGATACAGGGAGCTGTGAGCCACCAGACATGGAAGCTAAGAACAAAATTTAGTTCCTCTAAAGAGTAACAAATGCTTACTACTGAGCCATCTCTCTAGACCCCATATGGTAACACTCAGTACTCTTCATAATATCTTCCTTAGTCTCTAAAACAGGATTTTATAAGCTCAGTGATCACTTACTTGTTTTAATCTCATTTAACTTAAATTATAAAGAGCCAACATGCTTTATTTACACCTAAAGAAGAGCAAAATCACTAGTATTAAGTATTAAGATGAGTTTAGTTTTGCAGAAGTAATATTTGGGAGGTTAAACAGCAGATCATTTGTAATAAACCAACTCATCACCTGATTGAATATTAAGAAAACCAGCCTACAAACCACACTTCCAGAGAACTTAGACAACAATGAGGACACTGAGAGAGACTAACATAGATCTAATCTGCATGGGAAGTAGAAAAAAACAAGATCTCCTGAGTAAATTGGGAGTATGGGGACCTTGGGGGAGGTTTGAAGGGGGGAGGGGAGAGGTAGGAAGGGGAGAAGAGAAAAATGTAGAGCTCAAAAAAAATCAATAAAAAAGATTATTCCAAAAACAAAAGAAAAAAGAATTTAATAATATTTATGTTTTGATAAATAATAATTTCACAACAATACGAGGGAAGTTTGGTTGAAATAAAAATAGCAGACAGATCTCGTATTTTTAAGTAAGTTGAGGAATTCCTAAAGCAGTCCTCATGATTTCAGCTGCCTCCTGTCTAAAAATCTCACAGGACTCATCTCTGCAAAGAAGTAAACTGAAATCAAGGACTGGAGGAACACACCACTTAGATAAGGATACACTGAATAGGGAATGAAACCGCCAGATGTGCCCAATGCCATCTTAGAGTCACAGGAATTCAGAGCAGGATGAAACTTAGAAATACCTGATGTGGCATTAAAAATGCCACTAGATGTCTGAGACAAAGACAGCTCCTGGAAGTTGCTATTGATATGAAAATTAGTGACTAACCCAGCAATGGACTTAAAATTGCAAGGGCATTTTCCATTGCCCTTTTCCTCACAGTGTAAACATATTAATGATATGGAATTGCTCATTTGTAAACATTGCTATCTTGAATTCTCCCAATGCTATTTCCTCTTTCAAAGAATGTTGAGGATCTGGGAAGATGGCTAGTGGGTAAGAGCACTGGTTAGTCAGTCAGGAGGACCTAAATTCAAATTCCCAACCCCCGTGTAATAGGTTGGCCAGACACATCTAAAACTCAGCAGTTGGGTGATGTTAGGGGAGCAGTGTGGAGACTCACTGGCCAGTACCCTAGCTCCTGACTCAGTGAGCTATCTCATATTAAAGAAATAAGGCAAACTGATATTTCAAGACACACAATGTTCTCCTCTGAGGACACTGGTTGCATGCACCAACCGACGTACTCCTTACACATAAACCAAACACATGCCCACACACACTTACTGACATACTTATGCATATGTAAAATCACAATGGCTGTTTGAAATGGTCTGCTTATTAGTTTTTCCACCACTTGCACAATGTGTCAGTGTGGTAGTGGCTGTTAGACAGCATGGTTGATGGGAGAAATATAAGTGCACATGTTACACCATGAGTAATGCAAAGAAGCCTGGAAAGGAACTCCTTATTTGTATAATATATATCATAGGATACAGTGTAGACAACTGAGTTTCGATTTCCTTAAAATACCAATCTACTAGAATTGACATGACCTTTTCTCATAAAAATCTATTTGTGATGAATTTGTTGGCTTGAATTTCATGATGTTATGGCCAAAAGAGGTAAGAATTGATGTTGGAATCCTCCATTGATCTGTGATGCATCCAAAGTATGTACTCAGTAAGTGAGTTGAGAAAATACACTATGAGAAAACCTAGCAGATCACGTTCACAAGATAAATCATCACTAAATGCCTTTTAGTGAATATACCCATTTTTTAAAAGATAATATTGAGAACCTGTTCACTTTTTGCAGGAGACTATCCACTAAGTTATAAACATCCTTCACCGAATTAAGCACTAACCAAAAAGGAAATTACCAAAGCCAGATGCAGATGAATAATACAAATAACATGCTCTAGTAATTTACTAGAGAGAAAAATGCTTGCCCTGGGGGCTGGGGTGTACAGGGTGTGGTGCCTCCTAGACTGAGCATCACTTCTACAAAGGAACCTCTTCAGAGGAAAGTAAGAATGAGTGTGCAATTAAGTCCTTTGAAGGCTTCTCACTGTTGCTGTATGAACAGCTTTTGAATGTAATATGTAGGACACCATATCTATCTGAAGTGCAGAGCTCTCTTTTCAAAAAAAAAAGCATTTTCCTTATTACCTTAGGATCAAATAATAAATAATAATAATAAATGCAGTTTGAGGAGGAAAAAGCCACACTCCCATTTATTCTCTTTTTGTGTTTCACCTTAAAAGAAGCTTTGATAGTTTGATACATCAGTCAGCATCCAGCTTATTTCTGTGCTGGTGTGCTGGCCTCCTCCCTCTGGACACTTGGGATATTAATATTATCCTCGGTAACAATCAGCAGACGAAATGAAGCATTTACACAAATACTGCAAATTAGATTAAACTGCTGTTCTGATGTAACCCTGTGACATACAGTTTCTTGCGCATTAAGCCAGATGTACAAGCATTTAATGACTAATCCTTTTAGGTATTTTAATGCCCACATGAAGATTTATCGAGGAGAAAGGGAAAGCATATGCAGTTTTCCGTTAGAGCCTGCCTGCGGGCGGAGGATTGAACAGATTGGCTTTTTTTTTTTAATTAATATTTCAGTTCTTTGTGTTTTGGCGGGCAGATTGCACGTGGCCCTAGTACTGAATGGACAGTTCCTTTCTCTTCCGCTGAGCGCTGAGGGTTAGCAGGCTTGGAGGGCACTGGCGGACCCTGGAGACAAGGGAGGAAAGGTGGAGGGGGTGGGAGAGTGAGATCAGATGTTGCACCACCCCCTCTTTCTTTTACCACACACAGCCATAGGCTTACGTCCTCTAGAAATTAACCTACTGGTCGATATCAGTAGAATTAGTCATACCAGCAGCGTCCTCAGTTCAGTCACAAAAGGGGAGGAGAAAGCTGGTCAGACCCTCCTCCTCCCTTGGGCTGACTACAGACAACTTTTCTGACGCTCGAAGGAGATCTTTGAAGATGAGAGAGGCAAGTTTGCCTGCATTTTAGGAATCTTCGTGCAAATGGGAGGGTTTTAACTAGTGAAATTTCCAGGATCACAATTTGTTTTTAGCATCATGAAGCCTTGGTGAATAAAGTAATACCACCACTACCACCAAGTGTGTGTGTGCGTGCGTGCGTGCGTGCGTGTGTGTGTGTGTGTGTGTGTGTGTGTAAAAAGAAAGATGAAGACTGGAAAAGACAGAAAGATAAATATATTTTTGTATATCATGATATTTAATAATGTGATTCTATAATAAATAGAATCACATGCAAAATTTGTGGTTTCATTAAGCATTCTAAAATGTCAGCCATTTCTTGATGCTGCGTTGAAGGAAAGTTCAAATTTTATTTGAAAGTTGCTCGTTAAAGTATTTGAGGAGAGTTTAAGGAGTTATGGGTAACAATGCATCACCTTTAATTAGCTGGACATGCTGAGTTGTTGTCATAGAGGGCTGGAGAGATGACTCCGTTATTAAAAGCACATGCTGCTGTTGAAGAGGATCCTGGCTTAGTTCCCCTCATCCCAGCACCCAGGGAGTTTCACAACTACCTGTGACTCCAACTCCTAGGCATCTAATGCTTTCTTTTAGCCAAAGCAAGCACCTGCACTCATATAGCATCTGCATGAGTACACGCTCTCAAACACACACAAACAAATTAAAAAAAAAACAAAGGATAAATTTGTAATGTTGTCATAGAAATACTGACTAAAATTCTTAAGGATCTTTTTAATGAGGCAAAAATACTTTTGACCTCTGAGTGCAGATCTCCTTGACAAAACGCCCTTCACATTTGTCAAATGTGTCCCCACATTAGTGTTTAACTAGACCTGAGAATTTCTCATATATTATTTTTAACTTTTCCATGTTAAGTGTGAGTGTTTTGCCTGCATGTATGTCTTTGTCCCTCTAGTGTGTCTAGTGCTTCTGGGGGCCAAAGAGCACATCAGATTCCCTAGGACTGCATTGCCCCTGATAGTGAGCTGACATGTCGGTGTTGGAAATTGAAACCAGATTCTCTGGAAGATCAGCCAGAGAGCTTAAGAGCTAAGGCATTTCTCCAGCCCTAGAGTTTTATTATTTTTAATTGTACATGAGAGCGTGTATGCTTGTACGCACGTGTGGAGAGGGGGTGGGGTTTGTGCATGTGAGTTCAAGTATCCTTGGAGGCCAGAAACATCAGCTCTCCTATTGCTAATGCTGAAAGTGGTTGTGAGATGCCATGTAGGTGCTGGGAATTGAATCCTGGTCCTCTACAAGAGCAGCCAGTTCTCTTAACTGCTGAGCTATGTCTCCAATCCCAATGTGCATTTCCATCTGATGTCAGATGTCACTCCTGTTATTACGTTTAAGTTCCCCTCTTCTAGGAACAAGACCGGACTCTCCAGTTAAGGAGAGTCATGTAAATAGATCTGGCCAATGTGCTTACACGAGGTCCTTCTACCACTTCCATCTCGAAATTAGAAGACATCAAGATTTCTCTAGTTCTCCACCTTAACAAGGAGAGGATCACTACCTGCCAAGGTCTAAACCCACATTGGTTCAAGTGCTACAGATAAACTTTTGTTCTGAGAAGCTACAGAGATGTGGGACTTGTTTGTAAACCACAATGTGTAGCCTCTAATATGGGTTTAAAATGTCTCTCAACAGAAAAATGTGAATGGTCAGAACTATCAGGAAACGGTTGTTAGGTGGGCTGGAGAGATGCCTCTGAGGTTAACACCACGGACTATTCTTCCAGAGGTCCTGAGTTCAATTCCCAGCAACCACATGGTGGCTCACAACCATCTATAATGAGATCTGGTGCCCCCTTCTGGTCTGTAGGCACACATGCAGACAGAACACCGTATACAAAAAAAATGAATAAATCTTTTTAAAAAAAGAAACCAATGCCACTCAATAGAAATGATATACAAAGGACAAACAAAATTTAAATTATCTTCTGTTCATACCTAAAAGAGAAGAGTATGAAAGCAGGATGATTTCTCATTGTATGTTTTATTATCAACACTTCCAAATATTATCACCACAATTATGATAAAAATCTTGAAATACTTCCCATATTCTTTACGCTAACATATGGAAATCAACTATGTATTGTACATTTGTAATAAATACATCATGATTTGAAGCAATTTTATTTCAAATTGCCAGCACTTTCCAGCCAAAAGCAAAAACAAAACAAGCAAACAAAAACCAAACACATGCCTAGAGCTGAAATTTCTGGATTTGTGTCTTGTTGTATTAAGAGACGTTATACGCTCTGAAAAATCAGAATCCAAGCTCAGTGAGAGTATTAGTAAGAACTGTTCCAGCTGGTCTCTGTAGTGCATTCCTTTAATCCTAGTACCTAAGAAGTAGGGACAAGTAGTCTGCAGTGGGTTTGAAGCCAGTCTAGTCTACACAGATAGTTACAGGCTAGCCAGTGATATAGAGTGATATTTTGTCTTAAAATGAACGGGTATAAACTGAGTGGTAATGGTGTACACCTTTAATCCCAGCACTTGGGAGGAAGAGGCAAGCGAATCTCTGAGTTTGAATACAGCCTGGTCTACAGAGTAAGTTCCAGGACAACCAGGGCTACACAGAGAAATCCTGTCTCCAACAAACAAACAAACAACCAAAAAATACCCCTCCCTAAAGGCTGGAAAGATAGCTCAGGGGTTGAGAGCACTGGTTAGTCTTACAGAGGACCAGGGTTCAATTCCCAGCACCCACATGGCAGTTCAAAACTGTCTTGTTAACTCCTGAACCAGGGGACCCTGACACATTCACATAGACATACACACAGGCAAAACACCGAAGCACATAAAAATAAATCAATCTGTTTTAAAAAAGCCAAAAGGGTTTTTGTTTCTGTTTTGGAGTTTGATTTAGTGATCTGGGGAGACACTAGGAAGTAGGATTCACGCTGTGCTGAGTGGTCACAGAAAACTGGAGCAGTGTGGTTGGTGATCTCAAGAACCTTTAAAAAGATTTAGATGAGAGTAAAACTTCTCCTATGAGCAGGGGAGACATATAACTGGGATTTTGTGGCTCGCCAACATTCCTATTTTGTCTGTTGTCATAGGCAATTAGAGTAGATCACGTACACACAGAATGGGCTGGCCTGACACCAAGGTTCTACATTAATGTTCAACAGAACACTACAATATAAGAGTGAATACCAGGCAAGAGTGTAACAATACAGAGACCCAACTGGCATTACCAGGCTACTTCTTTGACATCAAGGTCTTGTGTTGTTATTGTTTTTCTCAAAGATCTTGTGACAGGGGCTGGAGAGATGGCTCAGAGGTTAAGAGCACTATCTGCTGACTGATCTTCCAGAGGTCCTGAGTTCAATTCCCAGCAAAGTCAAGGTAGCTCACACCATTTATGGTGAGATCTGGTACCCTCTTCTGGGGAGTAGGTATACATGCAGACAGAACACTGTACACTGTATATGTAATAAATAAATAAATCTTTTTTTTAAAAAGAGAGAGACCCATCTCACTCCTCCAACAACCAGGCAGCAGCATCCTCACTGCCAACTGCCACCATCCCCTGCCCCATCAGAGCTATAGTCCCTACCTACACCTGGAGGACGAGATGGGTGGCAGTGTAAGAATACATTCAACAACATAAAGAGCAAAATGGCAACACCAGAAACTAGTGATTCTACAACAGTAATACATGAACACCCCAGTAGAGGTGAAGCAGAAGAAAACAATCTTAAAAATAACTTTATGAAGATGATAGAGGCCCTTAAGGAGGAAATAAAAAAAAAATTCCATTAAAGAGTTGGAGGAAAAGACAAGCATAAAACTGGAATTTATCAGGAAATTTCTTAAAGAAAACCAAGAAAAAGCAATTAAAGAAGTGAAGGAAACAGTTCAAGACTTGAAAATGAAATAGAGGCAATAAAGAAAACACAAACCAGAAGAATTATGGAAATAAAAAATTCTGGGCAAACAAAGAGGAACTAGAGATGCAAACATAACCAACAGAATACAAGAGATGGAAGAGAGAATCTCACGTGTTGAAGATACAATAGAGGGAACAGATTGATCAGTCAAAGAAAAACTTAAATAAAAGAAGTAGGGTTTGGGACAGCAGTGTGCTGTGATTGCTGTAGCAGAATCCCATCTAGGAGGTGAGCCGACTGATATTTGCTGTGATTCCAAGATCAGAATGTTTGGCAGGTTTGCTTCTCCAGGCACTTTTCTTCTTGGCTTGCCAGTAGTACCCTCTGGTGGTAGCCTGGCATGAGATTTTCTCCTGTACCACGTCCATATTTTATGAGTAGAGCAGAACCCACTCCTACCAACTTAATTTACATTAACTACCACTTTTAAGGCCATATCTCTAAGTAGAACCACATTGGAAATTAGAGATTCAGTCTATGAATGGGCCAGCAATTGGGTCGGTGCACAGTTATGTATAATCTAATATGGATCATCTGCGTTTACACAATGGAGAAACTCTTCAGTAAGATCAAATTTGTATAGGTTTCAATACCAGTAAAAAAAAACTTTAGGTATCTTCACTTTCTATTGTTATTTTCTTTTTCCATAGTATACTGCCCTCATGAAAAAGAAATGTTAGCATTAAGTATGAAACAGTTCTTCATTAGGATGAGACATTTCTAACGTCTAGGCAATGAATTAGTTCTTCAGAATAGGCTTTTGTGAGCTTCAGAATTGACTTAGTAGGTACACACTTGCCATACGAGTGTGAGCACCTGAGTACAGAAATCTGAGCTCATGAAGATCTAAACATAGTAACTAATATTTGTGACCTCAGTACTTCTGCTACAGGATAGAAGGCAGAAAAAAATCCCTGAAAGTTCATGGGGCCTTAGACTAGCGTGCTCAGTGGAGAACAAGAAAGAGACCTTGTCTCAAAGAGAAATGTAAAGAAGTAAAGCAAAGTTGTGCTCTGACTGTTACATTCAAACTGTTGTGCAACTGTGCACATATGCTTACACATACATACACACAAATTATATATACACATATATATATATAGAGAGAGAGAGAGAAGGAGGGAGGGAGAGGGGAAGAGAGAGATTATTAAATAAGAAAATAAAAATAGGGGTTTGAGATTGATAAGCAATTAAGAGCACTAGCTGCTCTTCAAGAGGACTTGGGTTCAAGTCCCAACACCCACATGGCAGCTTGTAATAATTCCAATTGCTGAGTATCTGGGAAACTTATCTAGCCTCCACATGTATCAGGCATGCACATGGAGAGTAGATATGCATGGAGGCAAGACACCCATTTGCAAAATAATAATAAATTATTTTTATAAAGTAAAAAGGATAAATTTTTGTTTTTTTTAAAATATTGTCTCATGTAACCCTGCCTAGCCTTGAACTCCTGATCTTTCTGATCCCATGTTCCAAGAAGAGAAATAATACCACCCATCTAATAATAGATTTTATGGTAGTGTAAGACACTTAACTGTCACTCAAAGCCATCAAATTGCACCACTCAAACCTATCAGCATCTGCCTCTATGTTAAACATTCCATAGTTTGAGAAATAATAAAAGCTTTCTGTGCTGATATCAGAATAAGGCAGTAGACTTATTCATCCTTAGAACTATGAGTGGATCCAATATCCTCCAGAAAATGCTTTAAGGTAATCCTTTCTCTTCTGACTTTTGAAAAGCACAAAGAATGACTGGTTCAACTTGAGGATCATGCCCCAAGTTGGAGGTTTTACCTGACACTGACTGAATGGCCAGGAACTGAGGCAGGACAGCCCAGAGACCCAGAATAGAACCAAGCACAACTGCCAAGAAAAAAAAAAAGTCAATGAAATGATTCCTGATGATTTTCTACCACACTCTTAAATTGGTGCCTAGCCCAGTTGTCATCAGCGGGGCATCATCCAGCAACCAATACAGACGCATTGCAGCTGCAGATACCCACAGACAAACAGTAGGCAAAGCCAGAGAAACTCCTCCCCCTGCCCAACAGAGGGAAAGGAAGAATTGTAGGATCCAAAGAGCTCCAGGACATCATGAGAACACAGCCCAAAGAAACAAAGTCAACTTAGCAGGACTCATAGAGGCTCACAGAAGCTGAAACTGCAAACATGGATTTTGTATGGATCTGAACCGGGTCCTCTGCATACATCTTATGGTTGGGAAGCTTGGTGTTCTTATGAGACTACCAACAATGGGAGTGTGGGTGTCTCTGACTCTTTCGCCTGCACTTGGGACCCTTTTCCTCCTACCGGAATGTCCCATCCAATTGTGATAAGAGGGTTTGTGACCAGTCTTATTATTATGCTGTTAGGCCATGTTTGGTGGCTATGCCTGGGAGGCCTGATTTTCTTTTAAAACACAGAGGAGGGGTTAATCTGGGGAGAAGGGAGGTGAGGGGAGAACAGGGAGGATTGAAGGGAGGGGAAACTAAGGTCAGGATGTGATGCATGAGAGAAGAATAAAATTCAATAAAAAAAAGAAAGAAAGAAACGCAAGGAGAATTGGAGTGAACTATCTGAAATCCAAATTTGGGGCCATCTTTTTTCACTCATGAGACATATGAGCATATTCCAAGATCAATAATTTCTACATCTCAATGCTTTGAAATTTTCTGTTAACTGGACTTGAATTTTATTTAGCCTTGCCGTCTAAAAGGACATGAGAGCAACACATTTCTAGCATCATACTGTGCCTCCCCTGTTGAGACTACCAGAGTCCAGTAAACGATAAAGGATTTTTCTCCACTAGGCTGCTTTTGCATGTGTCTGGCAACATGGTGTGGGAAGTTCTTCTGTATATGTGTTGCTTTTATTGGTTAATGAATAAAGAAGCTGCTTTGGCCTGTGATAGGACAGAGTAAAGCTAGGCTGAAAAACTAAATTGAATGCTGGAAGAAAGTAGACAGAATCAGTGAGACGCCATGTAGCTGCTGGAGCAGCAAGATGCACCTGAACCTTGCTGGTAAACCATGAGCCTCATAGTGAAATATAAAATAATGGAAACAGGTTAATTTAAGA
>NW_004949150.1:818108-821026 GCF_000317375.1 Microtus ochrogaster
CTTTCTGACTCAGCTGACTCAGTATTGGCAGTAAAAACCACATGGCTACTTTAAGAAGGCTTCCTGGTTCATGGTAGTTGCACAAACAGCTCTGGCTCTTTCAGGAGACTGATCATTTAATGGGGTTTGTGAGCAGCGTGTTACAAACTACTTATTGGTGTGACATAGACCTGCTGCATACTTGGAACCGGGGTAGTAGAGTACGGTCTCACACAGGCAATGAATATGCCTCCATCATGTTGGAATGGGCAGAGCCAAAAAGCAAAACAGCTTTAGTCTTATCCACTCTTCTTAGCATTTTAGAAGCTCTCCTGGACAAAAAAGGATTACAGATACACAATAGGTCAGATACAGACATTAAAGACCTCTAAATGAGACATAGTGTGTCTTGGGAGAGAGAAGAAAAAGAGTACAGAAAGTTATAAAAATAAGTAAATCATTAAAAAAAAATAAAATACAGTCTTTAAAGAGACACAGTTCAGTCAGTCATAATGAAAGGAGTAAAGAAAATTAGCTTTTTAAATATGGAATATATACAGAGAGTCTGTATTATGTGTATTATATTTTCTTGCTTAGCTTTGTCACTGCAGAATTCTTAGCATTCAGATTGGAGTACACCCAGAGAGACTGTTTCCCACCTATTTAACTAAGGAAAGAACCTGTTCTCACTAACTGCTTGCATATAAATCTATGTGAAGTAGGTAGTGTTCAGTCATACAAAGAACCTTCCACTGTATTATTTATCAGAATGTCAGTGTTCATTATAGGTATTTCTAATATATTGAACATATTTAATTCATCACAGTCTATATGTGTTGGCAGTATCTTGCAGTAAGGAAAAGTTCCAAAGATAGATTTAGTTTCTAATTTCTAAGAAAAGGAGGTCTCAAGAGGTGATTTCTTTCTTTTTTTTCTAGATGTGGAGGCAAGAAAGCTAAATCCTGTGCAGTTCATTTGCTGGACTTCTTAAAGTTAGCTTTCCACGGATGGTCCACCTGAGCCAGATAGATGTCGAGGATGTGCTGGACGTAGATATTACAGGAATCTCCAGAGTACACTGTCCTCTGTTTTTCTCCTATAGTGATTTCTTAGGAAAGGCTTACACCTGAAGACAAGGAGAAAGTAGATGCAGCAGTAGACTGTTTCTGGGTTTGAAATTCTCATCACTGACAGGCAAGGCATATGGGAAGGCAGTGCTGGTCCCTGCAAACCACATCCAATATAACAAGGAAGAACGATGAGGCTAGAGAGTTAAAGTGGTTAAAGGCACTAACTGCCATTCCTAAAAATCCCAGGTTCAACTCCCAGCACCCACACAGCAGCTCACACCTCTCTTTAACTCCAGTTCCAGGATCTCACACTCTGACACAGACATGCAAGCAAAACACTACTGTGCATTTTTTTTTAAGTATAGAAAGGTGTTACTATAAAGGTATTACCTTCTGAGTCTAGACTCTTGGTACAATATCCTGACTTGGAAATATATCTACTACAGAGACAAAAGATCACAACTGAGTTGGTAGAAGGTAGATTATGATCAAAAAGTAGCCCAACCCAATGATGTCAACCCACTAGACAGACTCTATCTATCAGAATGAAGATGGGATCCAGGAAAAAAAATGTACTAAGTGACTATACGGATGTCAATCTGATACAGGTCCTTGCCCCTGCTAAGCAAGCATTCTGTCATTAAGCTACAGCCCCAACCTCCAGCTCCCAAATAATGTTAAGGCACTATACTAATGGGGGGGAGGGCAAACTGTTTCATATGGAATGCTCTCCCCATCCCCATTTAAGATAGCCTGGCTATTGGGCAAGAATAGAGTGATTAAATGGTATGTCTAAAGCCATAAAGCTCATCTGTGACAGAGTCAGAGACGGCTTCACCCCTTTTCACTTGCACAAACAGAATTTCTCAAGTGAGAGAAAACCATTCCCAGACTGTTTAACTATCATAGAGACTACCACCAGAACGGACTTCAGAGAAAGGGACATGATCAGATGTGCCCACCAGAACAGGAAATAATTTTAAATGAAGAGGTTTACTGGACAAGATATGTAAGAAAGTAGAATCTGTGCCGATTTCTGGACAGAATCTATGAGTCTTAAAGGCAGGAAAAGGAAACAAAGAAATGAGATAAACATGGACGGGCCAGGAGTTTCAAAACAAAACTATTCAAGGGTAAGTAAAAGGCAAACGTGAGGTCTAAGCAGCATGCACAGAGCACAGAGATTCAGCAAGATTATATAATGAAGTCAAGAGAGTGTAAAGGCAGGCACCAGCACAGCCAAGTTGAACTATAAAAGGGCGATTGCACCAGAGATTAAGATAAATAAAATAATAAGGCATTGTTCCAGTACATAAGGAAGAGAAGGTCAATGGAAAAATAAACAGGGCCTCTGAGAGGCTACTGGAGTAATTGACAGAAGAAGCAGACAAAGCTCTTTAAGGAAAAAAGAAGTAACTGGAGGCCTTGGCTGCCTCAAAGCTCCCCAAGGCTACTAGAAGGGAGAAGAGGCAAGGACTTGCAATCTGCAACTAGACAGATCCGCAGAGGTTTGTTGCAAGGTAGGAAAGGATCTGTGGAGCAGAGTGACCAGAGCATGAAGTACTACTGACAGAAAAATGCCTCTTCCCCACACCCCCACTGTCTTTGAGACAAGGCCCAGGAGGATGTTGAGACAGAAGGGAAATCCTCAGAGATTAGCAGAGGGACTGTCAGAAGCAGAGGCGAATCTTGAATCTCAGGGAGACAGAAGAGTGTTTGCAATGTATGTGTGGATGTAAATGGTGGAAGTGAAAGAGGAGCTCGGGGCAAGTGTGGGTTAAGAAAAGGAAGAGGAGAGAAAGACAGAGACAAAGAAACAGAGTCAGAAGAAGGAGGTAGGCAAAAGCAAATAGGGAGCCCAGGAAAGGA
>NW_004949150.1:821316-825205 GCF_000317375.1 Microtus ochrogaster
TATGCAAATCTATCAATGTAATCCACCATATAAATAAACTGAAAGAAAAAAACCATATGATCATTTCATTAGATGCTGAAAAAGCATTTGGAAAGGACATTTTAAATAGTAGGAAGGGACTGCTACTTACGGTGGGAGAAAAAGGGAAACAACCCGTTGCCATAAAGGAAGAGTCATGGGAAGAGTAAAGATGGCCAAACTCGTTGCCCTGTAGATCCTGCTTAGGACTGAGTAGAAGCAGAAGGCACGGCTCTAACTGGGAAGCAAGCTTGACTGTGTGACCTTGTAACTGTAAATATCTTACTTAATTTGTAAACTTAAGATGGCTATAACCAAAATACAGGCCACTGCTTCCGTCATAACTGGATGAAGGGTGAAATTTGTCTGAGATCCTACACAGTACTCTCTAGTGATACAAAGTTCTTACAACTAGGATTTCTCTTCAATAGCTTCCTTAAGCAATATTCTTCCCCTCCCCATAACAACCAGAATTCACAAGTTCAGTCCTAAGTCATCCTCATGATTCACACTGGTCTAATGCCCACACGAACACACACATAGGCACATACACACACACACACACACACACACACACACGCACACATTGAATATTCTCAAGTTTCTCAAAAACTGGAAAAGAATTGTTTTCTTTCTTTTGGTTGTTTTGTTTTTCCCTTCCATTTTGAAAGTAAAAAAGTTATTTTAAACAGACACAAACTTGGCAACAGGACTCTGGCTTCCTTGGGTCCAGAATCTTCTCCTGCAGCCTTTCCAATGGAAACCTCCAGTTACTAGGCTCTCCCAGAGGCTAGAGAGGTTCCAAAGCCTCACTTTTCCCTAGGTGGAAAACGGGTTCTACAGAGTCCTCCCAGACACTCACTGCTGACCCCTGAAAACCTGTCTTCCCAGGTACCTACAGCAAGGCTGGAAGACCTGGAAGAAATGCGGCGGAAGCTTCAAAGGCTAGTGAGCCATCCAGGGTGAGGGACCACACTGGAAGATCCTACATCTAAAAGTTTTAAGTCAGAACCAGCCGGAAAGCTGAAGACTGAATGTGCCTCGGAATCCACAGGACTTCCAGCGTTAAGTCTTCAAAATGGCTTGTCCCTTGCTGCAAAGAAACGCAAACAGCACTTGGAGAGTTTTCTTTATAAACTCTTGAAAAGGAATGGAGAAAAAAAAATTAATTTTGGAAAAGTTTAGGTGCAGGGAGGGGTTCAGTATCTGGAGATGAAGCCACATTCAAATTCAAAACCCTGGGTAGCCTGGCCGATTATGCAAATCTTTTTAGCTTTGACTTTTTTGAGATAGCCTAGCTGAAGGGGTGGAGTGGGTTGGAAGGTGGAGGCAAGGGTTAGTAACCTCGAGTCCTTCGTACTTGGTACCTGTGTTGTGAGGACAAAACAACTTATTGCTTGTAAAATGCAGGTAACTGCTCTTGCCACGTGATAAGCCCTCGATAAACTTTAGCAGTACAGTCAGTTTTGTTTTGTTTTTTGTTTGTTTTTTTTTTTGTTATTCTTTCGTCTACGCAAAGGTGATAAAAATTACAGCAACTTGTCAATTTGGGCGGCGAAGACACTTGTCCTTGGGATGAAATGTGACAATACATTTTTTTTTTTTTTTTTGGTCAAGCTGGTATAAAACTTTTTAAAGCGCTTGGTAAATGGAGGTGATAAAGTCTACCAGAAGGCTTGCCAAACGGACTTTCTAAACCTCTTAAAAGAATGGAGTAAAGTGTAACCTATTTTGGAATGCAGACATTTAGAAAGGAGGAAATTTCTCACGGAAAATAACAAGGCATTGAGCGGAAAGAGCTGCTTTCCAGTCTAAATGAGGGCAGCCAGTCGGGAGGCCTGCGGGGCATCTCGCCCTCGGGGACCGCGCCCTGCTGCCTGCGGGTGCGCGCTCCAGACTAGACGGATAACCAGACAGCTCCAGAGAGCAACTCAGAGGGAAGCCGAGTCGCGCCCAGCCTGAGCTCTAGCCCCGGTTAGGCAGCTGTTCCGGAGAGCCAGAAGTCACTCAGACTGGGGTCTTAGCTCCGAGTTTCACTGTTATCAAAGAGAAGACTTCAGATGAAAGAGCCCTCCTATTTAATTTTCCACTAATACGTTCGTAAGGCTTTTTAATTGCTTGCAAATGCATTTTCTCTGTACAATTATGGAATCTGTGTTGCCTATCGGCCGTAAATCTGAGGCAGAATACGGATCCCCTCCCGGTTAGGCTTTTGACAAATAGCTCGCAGGGCGGGGTTGGGGTCGGGCAGGAGGGAGAAAAGAAAAAGAGGAGGGAAGGAAAATTTTAAAATTCGGTGACAGCCCTTAAACCGAAATGACTCGAGAGTCTGACAGAAATGTCAATTTCCCCTACGTATTCTAAAGTCATCTCTTCAAAAAATGGCCTGCCTTTTCTCCTTTGCAACTGGGAAACATTTTTATGTAAAGTGGCCACTGGATCGCTGAAGGTGAAGTTGTGAGGTACACGGAGCCAAAAGAGGAGCTTAAAAAACAGAACCAGAAGGAGAAGTAAGCAACTCACTAGAGAGGGGAGGGTTAGGGTGGGGGAACCCGAAGAGATAAGGGGTCCATGTAAATCAGTCAAGGGATGGGGAGGGCTCCGTGTAAATAAATCGAGGGATGGGATTCCATGTAAATGAGCCAAGAGATGGGGGTCTATGTAAATGAGCCAAGAGACAGGGGAACATTTAAATGAGTCAAGAGGTAGGGGGTCCCTGTATTGAGCCAAGAGAAAAAGGTCCGTGTAAATGAATAATCTTAAAACCCTTTCCGAACAGTCTGGAGCCCTTCTCTCCTCACTTCCAATGGAGGAAAAGTGAATCCACCAGGGGTTTCAGACACTGGGTGGGAAGTCCAAAATGCTTGTCTCTTCAGCCCCTGAAGGAATGCTCTGCTCACTAGCCCCCTGCACCTGGTGAGGGAAGAAGGAAATCAGAAGGAGGGCCCCTTTAGAAGCCCACGGACCAAGAGAGGTTCCAGGTCATTAAAACCCTGAGTGACTGAAAGGGCCCCTGAGAGGTAGAGAGTACTGAGAGAACTGTCTTGTAGAGCCAAAGTTCTGGTCAGAAACCTATTCAGGAAGAGTTCCTCAATGAGGTAACAGGGTCCCTATGGACAGACACAGTCAGAGCAAGCCCCAAGTAGGACACTGAGGTCTGTCAGCCACTCTGTTCTCTGAAAGTGTCATTTGTATATTCCTCTCTAATAAGACTTCACAGAGGTAAAGGGCCACACATTCAAACTCTTCTTGTTAGTCGTTGTGTAATAGACATCTCTACTTGCCGCTTTCTGTGATAAGCAGCATCTACCTTTTAGGGTATTCAGTGTTTTACTGTTGCCCTGAACAAGATCAATTTAGAAGCCAGGGGCTTCATGACAATGGAAAAACGTCTCTTATTTGCAAGTTCATGCTTGGGTTGTGGAGCTAGCTGCATGCACCAGTGGAGCAGAACACACTGAATTCCATTCTTAGAAAATGTACACAGATACTTGCTTAAGGCATAACATTAATGGATCAATCCTCCCTCTACTTTCCTCTTAAAAAAATGAAGGAAGAGAGGCAGGAAAGAAGAAAGAGGGAGGGAGAGCAGGCAAAGGGAGAAAGAAGGGGATGGAAGGGAAAAGTAAAAAGATACATTTGTTAATGCATGTTGATAAATGTATTAAGTGGAAGGGGGAGAGTATCCAACTATAAGCTAATGTTGTTGCTCAGTACTAGGCAATACACCTAGTATAAAGCTTGACTTTAATTCCAAGATAAACACACACTCAGGATAAATCATATTAAATAATTGTAACCATTACTTTATCTAATATGACACAAGAAATTTGGTATGAGGAAGCCTAAAGTAAGGGGAAAGGGGAAAAAA
>NW_004949150.1:825321-830734 GCF_000317375.1 Microtus ochrogaster
TTGCTTGCCCATCTTAGATTTACAGTAGATAAAGAAAGATCCTTTCAGTGAAAATGCTTGAGAATGGATCCAGACTAAGGCAAACTTCGTGGTGGCCACCTAGAAACTCAGGATAGGGACCCTCACCTTCCACTTCAGGTTCCTAATCAAGGTAACAAGTGTATATATATGCAGAAGGCTTTCTTAGAAGATTCCTAGGGTGATTTTTGTGGGACAGTCACGTCTATGATGTAGAACAGGGAACTAGAAGGAAGAAAAACATAACCATTAAGGCAGACCTCTCCTGCCACAGAGGTGACAGGTAGCAAGGTTTGCCTCATGCTCACGTGGGCTATTTTGAGTGGGCACTCACTGGCCTGGCCTCTAGTTCAGACTGGGATGCACACCACCAGTGTTCCTTTAGAAGGGGCCCCAGGGCAGCCTGTCACCATGAATCCAGCAGGCTGTGGCCAGTTAATTCAATTACAACATCCCCTGGAGAATGTGTAGCCAATCACTCTCCAAGAAAGAAGCAAAACAGAAAAAGAGGAATTAACTTTGCTGAAAAGCCCTGTGTTTGGGTCAAGCAAAATGTCACTTATTAATTGCTCAAGACTATTAATTGGATGACAGGGGGACAGGTGGGGGGGCTGTCTAACAAAAACAAATCCAGAGGCTGCACCTCACACACAGAAGGCATCGAACACACCTACACCTGCCTCGATAAATTCATTTATAAAAGGGGCATACTGAGCAACCCCGGAGCAGATGGGAAGGAATACTGACCAATCCGTGCATATGGCACAGATGATTTTTTTTCCCCAACTATCCTGTCAGAGTGAACCGGCTTTTTGTAATGAAGAGTTGATATAGAAGGAAGGAAGCAGTTGTACAACTGAAGTTTCTTTCCCTTTGTCTAAGACGCTGCTATAAGGAATGGGACCTGGGGAAAAGATGAGCATGCCCAGTGGAGCCTGTCAAAGCAGATCCTATATGAAGTTGGTATAGACTTTATTCTTTTTGTTTCTTTTCTCTTAAGTCTACTAAAGTATCTTCTCACTCTATGAGCTTTAGTTTCCTCCAAGCCCAATGGTGTTCAGCAGCAAAGAAAAAGAAGCCCTTCATACTCTTTATCTGGGTGCTTAAAAGTCACTCCGGAAAGTGGGATAGGAATTGGGAAAGCAATGGAGAGATACAACTACTAGAATTTCAGTAATGTCATGAAGTACTCAAGACAGAAGAGGCAGCTAGAAGGCACTCTTTGGTAGATTCTAAGCTTCATTACCAAGAGCATCAAAAGACTCCTTTTTTAAGGGAGGGGATGTCTGTGGCTGTCTCTGGAGGCAGGAATGATTATATGGATCCAAGGGGCTCCACTGCAGGCTGAGTAAGAAGCCAGGCTGTCCTGAGAATCCTGACTGTCCTAGAAGAGAAGGTGGTGCATCCTCTCCTCAGATCTAAGCTAAATGCTAATGTTCCTTTGCCTTAACTGGAGATATTCCTGGTGGTTGGGAGGGTTGAGGAAAGATGGCCTTTACTTGTCCGAGAGGTTTGATCCTTTCCTTTTGAGTGCAGACTACTTAAGAACATTTTTTACCAGAAAATGTGTCTCACTACTCCCAAGACAGCTAGCAGGTCCTCTGTAGTCTTCTGGGAAGGGTGGGCTTGAACTTTCTCAGGGACAAGATTTCTGAGATATGATTATAGAATCAGTCCTCAGATCCCATAAACTGTCATGTATGATCATACTATTTAGGTCCACTTTTGTTAAGTTATGAGAGCTGGGCTCAGACATAGCAAACAAAGACTCCAGTGCAAACATTTGGGGGCACGGTCTCTAAGTATCAACAGTCTTCCTCTTTCCCTTCCTTCTTAAAGACCATGTTCTCTATTCTTCTTTTTCATCTTCATTGACCTCACTTGGAAAGTCTTCTGACTTTGTTAGACTACAATGTGGGATTGGGAAGGGAGGGGGTGGTATGTCCACCTTGACATCGAGAACAAATATGGGTTGCTGATCCTGTGTGGAAGTAAGGCACCTCCGATCTCTATTTCCGACAATGCATTTCAAGTCTTGTCATGTGCCTTTGTCCATTTGTATAGAGTCAAAAGCTCTGACTGACAGCCCCAGTTACCCTGCCTGAGCATATCCTAATAAACCCTCCCAAACCCCCCAACCAAAAAAAAGCCACATGTCTGCTTGCCTGCGGCTTGTTATTAAGACACCTTCTCAGTTTAAACACTTAAAAGCTAACCAAATGAAATACCAATTAAGACTGAATTACCCTGTCTATCTCTGAGATGAGCCAGTGGGGTTGGCCAGCCAGCCAGCCAGGCTTTTTTTTTTCCCCCTTTCATAGGCAAGTTTGCTGATAAAACCTTGCAAAACCTCCATATTTTGAGCTTGTAGCCATCACACACACATACAGAGAGACACAGACACATACGCTCACATACACCTTTCAAAACAGTATTTAACTCGGTGGAGCCGCCTAAATTTTGAATGAAGTAAACCACTAAAACTGTTTGAAAGTTGAGAAATCTACCAAGAAAAGGAAATTGTGTGTGTGTGTCTGCACGCGCGCATGTGTGTGCGTGCGTGTGTGTGTGTGTGTGTGTGTGTGTGTGTGTGGTCTCCTTCCAGTCCTCTCTTTGTAAAAATGTAACTTCTAAGTATTTGGGGGTTATGTAGCGGTAACGGTGTTCATATACCTGATTCCACTGTTAAATGATCCACACCTTCAGGAAATAGAAAGGAAAAGTACTGTTTACAAGACGAAGAAGGGAAGTACCAAAAGAGAAGGGAAATAGGCTGAGTTGCAAGGAGTGAAAGGTATTTATTTAAGTGTGCAGTCTCTTTATTCTCTTGAATTTCCCCCGTTGTCCCATTTCGTTGCGACAGAAACTTAAGACTGTCCATCATGGTTACTTATCTTAAAAACTGCTGAAAAAATGTTAGCCACCACCTGGTGTTGCTTTTCAAAAAGGGAGAAAGAACCCAAATTCAATGTAAACATGAGAAAAACAGTGCTGGTTTTACTTGGAAGAAGGCAGACACCCCAACTGGGCAAGATTGAATCTAATGTCTGTAGGAGAAGTCAGCTTTCAGTATCCAGGGAGTGGAACCAATGGGAACAAATGCTCAGTCATGTAAAAGAAAGGTTTAATTAATATATATTTCTGTCTGTAAGGTGTACTTATTGGGGGTAGATTTCCATCTTCACAATAAAAATGTGTAAATGCTCTCAGCAGAGCTGAGTCCCCACCTCAGTCTGTATAGAAAAGCATGATAAAGGTTGGGAAAATGGGTAAAAATGTTGAAAGAAGCTCCAGTTCCTTATTAGGCGAAGATACAATATTTATTCCTTGTCTCATGGGATAATCTCCTCTGCCTATTGTCCTCCCGTTCTCAGTGCTGATGCTTAATTTTCAAAACTTCTATATTACCAAGGGACCTACGACATCAGCCAAAGAAATTCTCAGCAAGTACAAAATCTGGTCCAGGGAGCTGCTTTTGTGCAGAGGGAAAATTTTGTTCCTACAGGTTTTTAAGTGGGTACGAGACAAGGAGCTATCCGATCCGGGCAAAACCATTACAGTTTAGATCTGTATCTACAGAGCATTTTTTTTCCTTTAAAAAAATTGGAAAATACAAGAAGTTTTGGATTTTTTTCCTGATTCTTTTTTTGGAGGGGGAAATTGCATCGTAAGCTTTTGGAGAAACCCAACATGTCAACTACCTTTCCCGGACTAGTCCACGATGCGGAGGTATTATTACTTTTTTTGTGAGCGCGCGCGCGTGTGTGTGAGTGTGTGAGAGTGTGTGAGTGTGTGGCGGCGGTGGTGACGGCTGTGGTGGCAGCTTCCCCTGCCTCTAATCTATATTGGACCGTTACGTTTAATTATAATCTGGCTTTCGGGAGAAGTTAAGGAAGGGAAGGGAGAAAGTTCGTTATGACATCTGTCGCCAGGGAGGGCAACTCTCCACGATAAGCACCATTTGCTGTAATGAGGGAGAAACATAATCCTAACAATAAGGGGGGGATGAGGAGAAAACTAGAGACACAGAAAGGATTCTCGGAAAAGCAAAGAAAAGGGACTAATGGGGGGCGGTAGGTGGACATGGGGGATGGGGCAAAACGTACCCCTTTTGAAAGGGGCTTATTCAAGGAATGGGATACAGACGGATACAGAAGTCAGCAAGCTGAAGAATTTTGCAGACTGGGATTTTTAATATATATTTAATATATATAATTATATATGTGGACGATGATATTTTTGAGCAGCCCAGGCTGAACATCTCCGCGTGGTCAGGCGGGCGTTTTCGGCTCGAGGATTTGCTGGAGCGGCAAGGTGCAGCCTAGCATTCTCTGCCTGTGGCTTCTCCTGCTCCCCGCAGACCCTAATCACCTCCAAACCTGACTTGGACCCCTAGCTCCAGGCACAAGTTGGGAAGGGAAGAGCGTGTGTGTGTGTGTGTGTGTGTCTGTCTGTCTGTCTGTCTGTCTGTCTGTCTGTCTGTTTTCTGTCTGTCTGTGACTGCGTGTGTGATATCGCCCCCACCTATATAGGGTGGGGGATTACCCCCACCCCGCTCTCTCCACTGTGAAGACGAGGCCGCCCACCCCCAGTTCAACTGTGCTGGATGTCTGCTTGGTGAAGGAGCTCACTGAGCCCCGGCATCTCTCCCGAACCCAGCCTGCTTGCTCTCGGTCTCCTAGGAGAGCCAGGGAAAGCTCCCGACTCTGGGAGAGTGGCGCCTTGGTTGCAAAATGACAAACCTCAAGTTTTTCTGCTCTCCCCTTTCCCCCTCTTCCTTCCAGATACGTCACGACGGATCAAACAGCTACCGTTTGATGCAGCTTGGCTGTCTGGAGTCCGTAGCCAATTCCACGGTTGCCTATTCCTCCTCCTCTCCTTTAACTTACTCCACCACCGGCACCGAGTTTGCGTCCCCCTACTTCTCCACTAACCACCAGTACACCCCGCTCCATCACCAGTCGTTCCATTACGAGTTCCAGCACAGCCACCCGGCGGTCACTCCCGACGCCTACTCTCTGAACTCGCTCCACCACTCACAACAGTACTACCAGCAGATTCACCACGGGGAGCCCACCGACTTTATTAACCTGCACAATGCGCGGGCGCTCAAGTCCTCCTGCCTGGACGAGCAGAGGCGGGAGCTGGGCTGCCTCGATGCCTACCGCCGCCACGACCTGTCCCTCATGAGCCATGGCTCTCAGTATGGAATGCACCCAGATCAAAGACTCCTGCCAGGCCCCAGCCTGGGGCTGGCCGCCGCGGGAGCCGACGACTTGCAGGTAAATAAGCATGCAGCGGATTTGTCTGCGCCCTCCCCTCGCCCTCCCCCCTTCCGCTCTCTGTTAATGTTCTCTCTCTCTCTCTCTCTCTCTCTCTCTCTCTCTCTCTCTCT
>NW_004949150.1:830834-851864 GCF_000317375.1 Microtus ochrogaster
CCCAAAACACAATTTAGGGAAAGGCATCAAATTACAGGAGGACTGTGCCCACTGCGTTCCTCTCATTGGATCAATAGCTGCAGCCCCTACCTGGGGCCAGTCATCAAAAGTCAGCTATGAATCTACATTTCTGACCCTGAGAGGATAGGTGTGTGAGGTCAGTGGAGCTGCGTTTGAATCCAGCGGTGTCAGAGCAAGACTCTAAAAGCTGACGGCCCGCTAATGATATCCTCATTTTCCATAATTTACAGGGTGTATTTTCATATTTCCAGAGTTGGCCTAGACAGAACCTGTAGTGGAATTTCATGATGCATTGAGGGAGTCAGGCTGTTCTTAAAAAGTTGTTAGAACAACAAGCTTGAGCAAAAGTTTCACAAACAAATTAGATTGCTGTGTCCAGTAAGGAATCACAAATAAAAGTGTCAAAAGTCAGCCCCAATAACATAATTTGCAGGATGCACTTGGCCAGAGTGTAGTTGTATTTCTTTCTGCCTGAGCATTCCCAAGCTGGTAGCCCAGCAGCATGCTTTATTTCTTTATCCTTTCTCTTCAGGTCACTCCATATTACGTAAGATGCAACCCGTTATTCTGTCTGAAATGAAATAAAGGAAGCAAGACAAATAGAGAAAAAGAGCTGGAAGGAAAAAAAAAAGGAAGGAACAGGGATGGGAGGAAGAAAGGGGAAAAGAGTAGAAATGAATTCAAACACCGCAGAGGCCACCACTTAAGCAAGTCTCCTCCTTTCTTAACATGCTTTCCACGTTCGTTGCCAACAATAGAATTTTTAATGAAGTGATGCCATTGTCTTAGACACATTTCAGATCAATAAACCCACAAAGGTCTAGAGTAGGAACCCAAAAAGCTGTACTTTCCTCTAGTGGAGAGCACATCTCCCTCCCTTATTCAGTCTGCACAAAGCCTGCCACCTCCACACACTTCCTGAAGGCCGGGAAGATATTCCAGGAGCACAACTTGGAGACAGAAGAGGGTCTCTTGTTGCGCACAGAATATCTTTCCCCCTCCTCTACCCCTGAGCAAGAGATTAATTTTAAATTAAAGTGAAAGCCCTTACAGTTCCAACAAAGAGCCATAACCACATGATTCATGCACAAGAAAGAAGATTTCACTCCTTAAAGCTTGACTTGCTATACTTAAATTCACAAAATAATTTTATACGCTTAGGGCATTTTCTTACATTTTTCACAAGGATCCCCTTATGTCTCAGGAGGGGAAAAAAATCTGCCATTCAATGCTTAGCTCAACTAAAACCTATTTACTCCTTTTAATAGCCACGTCTGCTGCTGATTTTTTTGTATCTGTACAAATTTTTTTTCTGTGCTAGGCACAAAGCTGGGCATTTTTCAAAAGAGAGGATTAGAACATTTGCAAGCACGGGACAAAGACAGAATCCTGTGCAAAAGGACACCGTAGTTTATCCAATTTTCGACTTAGTGCCATTCAACTGGTCATTTATGCAATGTCATCTGACCAAACAGCATGTTTTACTTATGAGGGGGGAAATTTTGTTAAGTGAAGGGACCAAGATCTGTTTCTTCGGAGAAAATAAACATCTTAGCAATGCGCTTGAGAGTGAGAGGGGAAATTGGTCCCGCTTCTTTGGAGAACTTGGGTGTCCTTTATCTTTTACAGTTTAGATATCTTAAAATCTTCATTTCAGCCTATCTCTTATATATTTATTCTTCCTTTTGTGTTACTTGTGTTGAAATAACATTACTCATACTGAGAAAGAAAACACTTTAAGATACTCAGTGAAAGAGTATGGTGTGCGATGCCTGCACACATGCACGGTCATAAAAACTTCTCTATGTGTATGTAAGTGCATATATTGTAATGTATATGAAGACTAGGAGGAGATTATAACTCTATAATGTTATTCTGCTCCTCCTGATGTACTTAGCCGAGCGGAAAAGAAAGAACCATAGCTACATTTCAGAGAAGAAATGAAGAGGGAGCGTGTGGGGAAACCCATCTCTCTCCTTTTATTTCTTCCTTTTAAAAACATTCATCAGCATATGCCTCATTTCAAATGCAACAAATGTAAATATACTTTTCCCTGCACAGAATTTTAAGTGGAAGTCCAATGGTTTCGAGGGCAGTCTAAGTCTGCCTAACAGATGCAAACGGTCTTGTGGCTTCAGTTCCATCTTTGAGTGCCCTAAAAAGATTTGCTATGGCCAACAAAGGAAACTGTCACACCTTTTCCCATCACCGCTTTAATTTATGCTCAGTCTCCAAGTTTTTTTTTCATATTGATTTGATAATCACTTTAAGGCAGAACATTTAAAATAAGAAAGAGCTGGTGAGTAGGTTGAAAAGGGGGGTCTTACGGGCCTGCCTCAATATGGTGAAAATGGGGAGGCAAAAGGGAGCCAGGGCTGTAAAGGTTGTTTTGTAAAGTGGGTTTTTATTATGCACCGACTCTCTCCGCATTTACTTAACTCTTCACGGGCTGTTGGGTAGGTTAACACCCTTCAAGGCCTCTTTCATGTCCAATACCTCGTTTGTTTGTAAAGGAAAATGAGCTTTTAACACATTTTGATTCAGAAGGGGGGGAAAGACAGACAGAGAGAGAAATTTTTATTTTTCTTAATAAAAAATCAGCAAGTCCTTTCTAGTTTTCCAGTTCAAATGATCACTCTGGGAGCACCCTAAAAGCTTGGAGCTCTGCAGAGAGTGAACCTGAAGGTGTTTCCTCCAGGAGGCCCATTTTGGATAGGATTGTTTGGTGCTCCTGCTTTGGGAGAAAACAGAATCCTGAGAAGATGCTCTAAACCCTCTATGTGAAATATTTCCCCTGAACCTCCGAAAAAAAAAAAAGCCCCTCACAATTTCAGACTTGACACATAAGCTATAATTTTCTTCACCAGAAAAAAAGTGAGCATGCGCTGCTTGTGTGTATGCCCTGTCCCTTCTCGGGGACTGAAAGGACTTCCTGTTCTTTTAGGTCCAAATGAAAATCTCTTAAAACCTCTGAAGTGTGATATTGGGGAGTGATGCACAATGCGTACCTTAAGATGGATAAAAGTTGTAGATTGTAGTTTCTATTCAAATATTTTCCTTAAAATGTGTTTGCTCACTGATGCCTTCCATGGTCTCCTGACATAGAGGTCAGGAATAGGCTAGTCTAAAATATTGTACCTGCATAGTGGTCATGTCTACCATATCTGAATGCTCCTATTTCCTTTTTCTCTTATGAAGGGTTCTGTGGAAGCCCAGTGTGGGATTGTTCTCAACGGCCAAGGGGGAGTGATAAGAAGAGGTGAGTGGAAATAACTTGACCTCAGTTTCTTTGTTTTGAAGATCTAGGGAGACTTGCAAACATCAGGTTCTTTGTGTGCTGATTAAGAAACAAACAAACAAACAAAGAGTTATTGCAGATCCACACAGGCATAGGTACATTAAAAATACCCCTTTCTTCCACCAACCCCCCTCAGTGCTGGGCAAACCCCAAGTCTCATAGCCCCAAATCTATTCCTCCCCACAGAATGCTGACAGAATTGAAGTTGGGGAGAAAATGGCTGGGATTAAAAACAGAAGTTTTCACACTTCTTTCCCTTTCAGTGGCACTACATCCTGGAGCAAGATTTCTGGTTTCTTTTAGACCTAATGTGCCAGCCACTTGCCTTAGTGTTTGGGGTGACGGTGTTAGTGATGGGCCTTGAGGGAGTCTGTGAAAGGCTATATCATTGAGGCTTTCTGGGAGGCTAATGAGTCTCCAATATTGTAGCTGCCTTATTTATTTAATTTTTTTTGGAGCGTCCAGAAGATTTCTTTTATTACGGGAGGGTGGGAGGAGGAGGTAGTGTTAAGTGCACTGGATAAAGCTTTCTTGTTCCCATCTGTTGAGGAAAACTTCTGAATCCAGAGTTACCCATGGCATTGGAAAGGGGGGTGAAGCGAGAGGAGAGAGCTGTTGCTTTCTGCCAAGGCACTGAAGGGGGCTGTATCTCAGATGGTCCATTTTGACAAAAGGTTTTGAACTATGACATTCACAGGGCCTCAAGGCAGTGCAGATTTTGCTGGCTTCCCTGCTTAACTGTACCATGAGCCTCTGAAGTTTATTTTCCTAGCATGCCCAGTAACCCGAGGAGCACAGGAGGCAAGAGGGACCAGCTGTTGTCCCAACTTCATACGAATTAATAAGATGTGGCCTATTCACCAAGACTAATTCCTGCTTCAGGGCCACAGTTGTTTCTGGTAACCAAACCACAAAACTTCTGATGGTACCAAATAGAGGTCCTTTAGTCTCTCTCCATTTCTCTCAAAAATAGTCAAATAATTTGTTTTTTTTTTCTTTTCTGAGGGAGTAGTGTACTCTTCAAAAGCAATGGAAGTTTTGTGTTTGCATGTAGATCTCATAACCCAGCATCCACTATAAACACCAGAAGAAAAAAAGAGGATCCTTTTCTTTGGGAATTTGGCTGTTCCAAAGAGTGTGTGCTTGGAATTTATGTTGAATTTGCAAAAAAATTGCTCAAGTCTGTTGTTGCACACTTTTGAGATTTTATAATTTTTTAGAGTATGAATATCACTTCTTATAGATATTTAGAAGGAACAATATTAAACTTTCCATTCAGGCCTGTATTCAGCCATACTGGAATTTAAAAAAAAAGAGAAAGAGACAAGTTTCTGAATATTAAATATATCTGTTCATAACTGTAACACAAGTAAAATATATACACAGTGAAAGAGAGGTTCAGTAAGTCTTGCTGATTGGGGTCTGTTGGGAAGGAAAGAACACTAAGAACACTAAAGGTGAAGCCAAGCGCTCAGGGCGCACAGACACCGTGGTGCTGAAGGACAGCGCCACTAATTAGGAAGGAGGCCGGCTGCTAGGCGAGCCGAGCTTTCCGCGGCGGTGCGTACATTCTGCTCCGCACTTGTTAAAGTACCTCCCCCAACGGCTTGACTATCACATCCAAATGATTGTAGCATAACTGACAGGATGAATTCCAGGCAGTGAGTTGGAGCCGTAGATGCTGTGGAATCAATAGTTTCCTGGGAGAGTAGGAACACCTTCCTTTCTTCTGGCCATTCAAAAGGTGCCTAAGAGATGGAAGTGCGCTCTTCCCTTAGCACGGCTGCAGAAGCGAAGCTCCTTGTGTGATGTTGTCTTGTTTTCTTTTTGTACCGTTCAGTGCCTATTTGTTTCACCTTTTAAAATCCTTCTCTTAGTCTGCTAATTAAAGCCAAACATTAATTGGGTAAGAGAAAAGATGGCATAGGAGTTAGACAACAATAAAATCTGTGGTCCCCACCTTTGAGAAATTCGGACTCTGGCATCTGGCTACTTTTTCCCACTCCCGGGTCTTACAGGACAGGAGCAATCTCGGCTCTGGAGAGGAGAGTGTGGGTGTGGTGTGTGAGTGTGAATTGATTAGGTGGGTGACTCTGTAGCTCTATCAGCATTCATCATTTCCAAGTGGATAGCAAGCACTTTTCTATTTTCAAAGCACTGGCAAAATCCCCTTAGGTCAAAACACCTAAGAAACCCCTTCTCTCTTCATTGGCGTGGTGAGACACGCACACCGCAGATCTCCTAATATCGATAACTGAGGTAATAAAAAATAGAACACCTAAATCATTAAGTCAGCTACTCCCTTCCCATCCCTCCTATGGTAACAATGTCTGTGAGTCACAGACTGGTCTCCCTTAAAATCTTTGTGCTCCCCATTTTCTCCCACAAATCTCTATGACCCTGAAGCCTGCAAAATTTCTACTACCCTGCGGACCTGTAAATGTCATAGTTCTGCCTTGAGGAAAGATATCTGCCTAATGGCCTAACCTGAGGAGGGTAGAAAGAAGTTGGCCTGGTTTGCAGAGGGTGGAGGGATGAGAGTTCATTCACTAAATCTGTAGTAAAGAACAAAATGTCATTTCTCAGGCTAACTTTGTTAAGCGTCGGTTACATTTTTCCTTCTTGTAAACCAAGGTCTGATAGCCAAAATATAACGTGGGCAGACCAGGGTGGTGGCAGTGAGGTAATTACCACCTAGATAAAATATTTGCGGCCGCCTCGGAGGCCCAGCTCCCTGCGCGCTCACTCCCGGTTAATGGTGTGCGCGATTTTGCCCGCAGCTCCGCCGCTCCGACCATCAGAACCAATAATCTTTACTTTAGCCTGCACTCGCGTATCGATAGCTTCTTTCGCCCCAGGCGTTGGCTTTGATATGTTAATATTTCTGAGTAACAAATTCTGCAGAGATCATATTAATGTTGTTCGTACAGAGTGGAGCTTTGCCTTCGTTGAATATTCAGACAGTGGGTTTCAAAAGGCATCTCTTGAAGGAAAGGGGCTTCTATTTACAGGACTCGCCTATGTTTTTAATCATTAAAAAAAAGGAAGAAGGAAAGCCCACTCTTTTTTTTTTTCCTGGTGACTCTTCAGAAGCATCCTCATGGCCCCTCCCTTTTGTCAGACACCCAGACCTTTTATTTCTCTCTGAGCATTTAATAACGCAGTGTTGATGAGGACCACGACGGTGGCGAAGCTAATCATGAATGGACTCCGAATGGAATCACGATATGGGAATCAGCTGGATAAAGGGGCTCTGGTCTTCACACACGAGTTAGAGATGAGAAGACTCAGGCTTCCTGTATGAGGGTGGATAGTAGTGACTCTTTGGCCCTGATCTCTTTTGTGAAATCGGGATGGCAAACTTAAAAAAAAAACAAAAAAAGAGGGGGGTATGAAAAAAGTGTAGAGGGGCAGCGCCCTTGTTTCGCTTTCTGATCATCTTGCCTTGCAGCCCCAGGCTAATTTCAGAAGCTTAAATACTGCTGTAGCCTCTGGGCCACGGAGAGAGAACCCAACGGCCACTTGCAGGGAGGAGCGCTTTCCCGATTGCCCTTGGCTACACAAAATACAAACTACTTTGAATCAAAACATTTGGGGGAATTAATATGATTTGAACTCTGCACGTTTTAAGGGAGTATCAGATCGCAGAGGTGACTAGCTCGCCAAGGCTGAGACGTTTACACCACGGTGCAAACGTTGTCCAATCTGATTTAATTCTTTTTCAAAATAAGTCTTTTCCGCAAAAGCAGCCTTAGCTTCAACCGCCCTGTCTACCAATAATGGGTAGGACAGAACTGACACTTTCTGTTTTTTGTTGCCCTCGCAGCAACTGGCCTGCTCCTTCTCAGGAGGACACGTGCCTTGCTTTGTTTTTTTCAGGACTCTTCCAGGGCCTGATATGGACCTTGGGAAGGCGGAGTCCTAGTGGTAGCTCCCAGCAATTTCTAGAAGGGGCGAAGCAGAAGGTCCGCGTGTAGCTTAATCTTTCTTCCTTTGTCAGCCTGCCATCAGAGAGCGACTACTCCCGAATCTCTTGCAGTTAGGTGACTCAAACTCAACCCTTTGGTTCTGCAACCTCTGTAAATGAAAATAGAGCAAGTGGCACACTGGAAACGCCACTCGCGCTCTCTTAAGACTAAAATGAACGTACTTAAGACTGGAAATTCTATCCGAAAAGCATACCAAAAAGCTTCTACCAAAGCATGTAGAAGCATGGTTTGCTGGACAGTTGTTTTTCATGAGGAAAGAAGTACTTTGCCCTTTTTTGTTTGTTTGTTTGTTATTGTTGTTGTTGTTGTTTTTATTTTCCCCTGCTCAGAAAATCACCACCGTCCAAAGCATGTTACATTTTGGGAACTCGGAACTGATCCCTGAGCACAAACCAGCAAGGCAGCAGTTACCTATCTGGTACCCAGTTCCTTTTCTTTTGTTCTGCTGGGACCTGGTGCGGGCTCCCGCAGGAAGCAGCAGCGACCTGGTGCAACTACACCTGCAAAAGCGCGTCCCTCCATCAGGACAGTCCGATTCGTTGCTGTCACACTATCAAAGGCTTGTGTGAAGGCAACTAAGTCCCCACCTCTTTGCTGTTTGATCACAATTAATATCTGCTGCCGTGGGGGGGGGGATCTCACGGGCGGGGTTAGAGCGTCGGTAAAGGGAGACAGGCTAGAGGGGGAAAACAGCCCAGAAAGATTCTACCCCACCTGTCGGACAAGAGAACCTCGCGGAAATGAAAGCCGCAAAACAAACAGGCACAGGAAACTCTTGTAACCGCTTACACATTTTTAATGTGTCAAAAAAAAAAAAAATAAAAGAGCGATCACTGGAGATGAAGAAGGGGAGGAAAAAAATCCCTACCGTTTGTATTTCTTTCATTTGAATTGTAAACATCTGTTTGGCTGTAAGGCGAACAGAACATCTATTTCGCTCCTAAGATTTGGTCTAATTATGTCAACACCAATGTTCCGGGGGAGTGGGGCGGTGCTGAGGTGCGGCGGCTTTGCGGGCTGTGCGCAGTGGGGCCTAGCGAGCTGAAGCAGGCGAGAAAGTATTGATCACACCTGCAGAGGCGCCAGGGGGCCTCTTGGCACAACTGAGTTTGTTCTTAGGGGTGGGTGGGGCACGAAGAGTCAGCAGTCGCTCAGATGCCACTCCCCTTTGCTCTGCTCCACACGTCTGGGGTAAGAAGATACTTTTAGCGCTTGGCTTTTCATTAGGTCGCAGTACAAACAACGGGTAAATGAGTATCCAGCTTTATAGCTGTGATGTGGTAGCTGGTGCTGGGTACCATTACTCAGGCTGCTGAGTACGCTGTCCATTTCCTGTGACATGTCATCAGCCATAGGGGGAAGAAGAATAGGTGCAAACACCTTCAGTTTTCAAGTAGACTAATTAAGAAGGAATTGGTCTCCAAGCGAGTGTGCCAAGTTCCTATTTGTCACCAGTCCCCCACTCCCACCCCAACCCATAGTCTGAGGGCAGAAAGATAGATTCCCCCAGCCTAATCAAGAGAAGTGCAGTTCCAGGCTTCTTCAAGATATTCAGGATCTATCAGGGTATGAAGGACAGTCTAAACCTATGTTGTTCTGTGTCAGGTATAGTAATAACTACAGATTTGGCTAACTTCTCTTTGTAGCTTTGGCAGAATTGTATATGGCATGCCCTAGACAAGTGATCTTGAGTAGACAAGTCTTAACTTCTTACATAGCTACTTATTAAAATTTGCAGATTTGCAAGAAATAGGATGTTGCTCCAAATTTGCAAACACTGACCTCCGTAGAAGTATTGCTTCTCCATGCACTATGAGTGCTGGAGGGGTGAACCCCTGAGAAGTTCTGCATAGCCTATTTGACTCTGTCATCCACAACTGGAATGACAAAGAGAAAATGAGTGACACCCAACATCTGTAAGAGCTGAGGAGCCTCAGAGACACCGCAAGGACCTTGAGTGGCCAACACAGAATGAGCAACGCTAGTAGCCCGGCAAGGTCCAATTCTAATTGTCCTCTGGATTCTCATTGTTGACAGTCTCCGTTCCCTTAGCTATGTTCTACCATGTCACTACCTTCATTCCAAATGCAAAACCCTGGCTATCATGCCTTTGTTTTTTTTTTTTTCTCTGCCCTCCTGCAAAGTAACCCACTGGGAAGAAAGATATCAGGTTCCCCAAGTTGATGTAAACTCTACAAGTTGCCCAATCTTTAGCCAGAATAAGAGAGTTCCCCAAGGCTGCAACGATGCCCCCGTATCAAAGCCACAGAAATTCCCTTTAAAGATTCCATGACATAAAAAATAAAAGAGTCTAGAGTTGATGGATAATCCTGAATACAAAATAAATCCTTGAGGCAATTTGGGTGTGCATAAAGTATATTCTTAACATGCAGCCTGTGTAACTTACCTAACACAGGCCTATGTTAGCATAAACCAGAAGCCCAACCTGGATGGAGGAGCAGAAGAAGCTCTCAGGGCCTTCAAGATGGCTAGGTAGTCCTCCCAGAGAACAGCCTACTTTCAACTAAGCCAAAAGGTGATAGATTTTGAATGTAAGAAAACTAGACTTAACTCCTTTTTCAAAAAAAATGTGACTATTTTCTCTCTAAATTGGGTTTCTAACAGACTACTAAGGACAGGAAAAGCCTAAAATTGTGTGGTTCCAGTTTCAATCAGATAGAAGAAAGGGGGAAAAACTCATGTAAATACTCAGACAGTTCTTTTTCTTTGGTAAAATACTGAGTGCGATATTAATTGTTAAGATCTGTGTCTGCTTCTGATTCATTGTGATCATTGTGATTCATTGTGATCACAGCTAGAGTCCTCCTTTTGGAAGAGTGGATGGATATTGTATATACACATTTTTTATTGACTTTTGATATTTCCTTCACACGTAATTCCTCAAGGAATCAGAATCATGATTCTGGTTTACTGGAATTACCTTTTCAGTTCATTTCAGCTTTGGAAAAGTCACTTTCCTTTCTTTTTAAGGGTATCTCTTAAGTACACAGTGCAAGAATAAATGAAAATTAATGAGTAAAAACAGCCATGGCCCCAAGAATCTGTGGAATTTCTTTTTGAAATTACTACTATTACTTTTTGAAATTGCGTAGAAATTCCAAGTGGGAAAGAATTAGCAAATTTGTGTGCTTCTATATGCTGACGAAAATGGTTTTCAGACTCTTCTCATTTGACTCCAAGAAAAGAATTTAGTTGACGGACCTTCTGATCTCCCAGACTTTAAAACCTAGGTCTTGTTTCCAGAAAATGGTAAGAGGAATTTTTTGGAATATACAACAGATTTTGCCAGAATTCCTTGACATTCTATTCTCCCTCTCTTTTGTATTGTCAAAACGATGGGCCATATAAACTGGTTCAGAATTATTAAGGGAGAAAACCTTGATCATTAGCAATTTCAAAGCTAACTTGGGGAGGAGGTTACTTACTGAAGCCTAGGCAACTTCTCAGTGACAATACTACTGAAAGAAGGATGTCACATCCCCCGGCAACCACTACTTGGAAATAGTTCTTTAGAGACCTTATGAGCCTCTCCCTTACCCAACGCTTCAGTAAATAATGCCCCACCAATGCTTATGTAAACAGCCATAATAAAATATTAAATTCAAGGGGAATCTCTCTCTCTCTCTCTCTCCTTTTCCCTCTCTCTCTCCCCTTGTCTCTCTCACACACAGTGGGGGGATTCAGTGTGAAGGATGATGAGAGAAAGTAATGGGAGCTAAAATAACTAAAATTATTTATGAACATTTATAAAACTGTCAAAGAAAAAAATATTTGGGTGGTGGTGACACACACCTTCAATCCCAACACTTGAGAGGCAGAAGCAGGCAGGTCTTTGAGTTCAAGGCCAGCCTGGTCTACAGAATGGCTACACAGGCAACAAAATAATAAATAAATAAATTTTAAAGAGAAATATGAGTAATTGTAAAACAGCTAGAAAGAATTCCAAACATCATAGGGTTGGAAATATTTTAATATTCTCACTTCCAGGTAAGGATTCCTTTACATATTTTCATGTCCTCCCAGGTTCTTTAGGTGACAAGACCAAGGAACATCCCTGAGTCTAAATATCAGAGGTTCCTTGCTGTAACTGCTCATCTGTATTTCTTAGTAAAAGAAGATAGGGAGGGGCTGCTTGGAGGCAAGGCCTAAATTCTAGTACAGTACTTTTTCTTTCTTTCTTTCTTTCTTTCTTTCTTTCTTTCTTTCTTTTTTTGGTTTTTCGAGACAGGGTTTCTCTGTAGCTTTGGTGCCCATCCCGGAACTAGCTCTTGTATTTCTTAAGCATTAATGGGTATGAACAGCGTCTTTCTTCCTTCAAAACCAAGATTCTGAATGAGGACTAATGGGATCTAAGATCCCACACTCATGACTAGCTTCTTCCTAAGAAGCTAAAGTAGATCACCTTCTTACTAAACCAATTTTGAGCAACAATCTTCTGTCTTTTTCTTTTTCTAATCACTTATTCTTTCCTTCTTTTCCTTTGTAATCCCCTTTTCTGAAAGTGTAGCTTACATTTACCTACAACTACAGCAAGAAAATTCTCAGAAAAAAAATCTGAGAAGGGCTCAAGAGGTGGCTCAACTATTAAGAGCACTAACTGCTCTTTCAGAGGACCTGGATTCATTTTTCATCATCCACATCAGGCAATTTACAACTACCAGTGGTTCTGGTTCCAGGGCATCTGACACCTTCATCTGGCCACACACACACACACACACACACACACACACACACACAGAGAGAGAGAGAGAGAGAGAGAGAGAGAGAGAGAGAGAGACGTTGTAGGAATTTTTTAAAAAGAAAATCTAGTTTTGAATTACAATTGGCCTCAGAGGTCTGGGCACATATGAAGGAAGCTTTACATCCCAAGTTCATACGCCCATTATCTTAGCAGGATGAACGTTGGCTGGGGATTTTTGCAGTAAGTTAGCAATTGGGCATCAAGAAACTGTAACTAGTATTGCTCACCCATGAGTATCCAAGTCTCTTCTTAGCCAGTGGGAACTGTCTGAGGTTAGAGAATAGAGTATCCTGCTTCTGCAGGAATGTGAGGCTCAAGAGAATCTATCGAACTTGAAGATAGATATTCCTGTTCTAGGAAATCCATCACGGTAAAATTATTTGGTGATGTTCTTAATGGTTATCATTTCCCTGCACCCTAACGGCAGTGATGAAGCAACCATCATAACGATAATAACAGACATATTTAATGTAGGTAACTAGCTAACACTGTGTCTTACCCTGTGTTTGTCTACCTATGCTGGCTGACCAGGAAGACTGAAGCATTGTGTACAAATTTGACTGTATTGTCAACTGTATCTATTGGAAATTTCTGGTGACAGGCAGATGATTTTTAGTGTACATGGGGATTGGTGTCTTTAGCTGGTGGACAGATGAGGGAAGGAAGAAGATAACTTGCAAACATTTTGGAAAAGAAAAGAATGCATCAAACGTTTTATCCCATTCTGTATGTGTGCACAATCACACATAACTGTGAATCAGTAGGAACAACTTTTGTGAGGTTAACTCTTGGATTTGGGGGCAGTAAAGTGCTGATGTGTCTCTTGATGTAATAATGTCAAAATTAACACTGTAGAGGCAACCTGTGTTGTAGGGGGTGATAATTTTGTCTAGAATTACAATGTTACACACAGATTCATTTTCTGTATGATATACAAAACCCTAATTAGTTCTTAGCAGGGTATCTTTGGAGTAGCCTGACGTGATGTATATGGTGGATAGACACAGCTGTTGCGTGTATCTCTTGATTCTAGCTGCCTCTTACAAAGCTCTCTTCTTTTGCTATCACTAACATGTACATTTTCCCCTCCCAAGGTGGCACCTGTGTGGTCAACCCCACAGACTTGTTTTGCTCAGTTCCTGGTCGATTGTCCCTTCTCAGTTCTACTTCTAAATACAAGGTGACCATTGCCGAGGTAAAGAGGCGTCTCTCGCCACCTGAGTGCCTCAATGCTTCACTCCTGGGAGGCATTCTGAGGAGGTAAGATGAAGCTGTTTCCTGCCACTGTGTCTCTGCTAATTGAACCGATACCACTCTCGAGCCTCCTGTCTTTTTATACCCCATCCACTGTGGTATCTTCCCCATGAGAGCTAGTCATCTCAGAATTTCTTCCAAGTTTTAACTAACCAAACGGAATTTGCATTTGATTCTGGACAGAGCAAAATCCAAGAATGGTGGCCGCTGCCTAAGAGAGAAACTGGATAGGCTTGGCCTAAACCTGCCAGCTGGAAGACGGAAAGCAGCCAATGTCACCCTCCTCACTTCCTTGGTTGAAGGTATGACTTTCATGTTCTCAAAGAAATAATGAAACACTGGTCTCGGTGGTACTTCAAGCCTTGGTTTTTGTTATTGCTTTACTGCAGTTCTTTTAAGGGTAATAGTCAGTGGTAATAGGGGAACTTTCTGATTGATCTTGACAGTGATTGACTTTGCCTTAATAGAAAATATAGCTAATTCATGGGGTATCAATTGACTTACTAACTTGACAATCATAGGGAAGATAGAAGAAGGCACTGGAAGGTGTATAATACTTCAAGTATTCCTCAGATAACAGCAACATGGCCATGGTCTTCTCATCTCTTTATTAGCTTAGAGTTTGAATAAATCTAGTTTAATCCATTGTTACTCAGTACAAGAGCCACAGGATAAACAACTTTGTAAGGTTGGTAATGTTAGCAGGCTTGAAAGCATATTGCATTAGACATTATGGGCATTTTTACAGGGTCTCACTATAGTAACCCTAAATGGCCTGTAACTTCCAGACATCTGTCTGCCTCTGCCTCTCAAATGCTGGGATTAAACATGTAGGCCACCATACCCAGAAGTTTGTAGATTCTTAAAGCACATTGAAGTTGATGCTTCTGTGAAGGGGTACATTGAGTCAGGGAGACCATGAGGTTAAGAAGTACACAAGGAAGTGGTAATGAACTGCCAAGAGTTACTTTTTCCCTCATGTTTTCCTTCATCTCTCCTGACAAGACTAACCTGCACATTTTCATGCAATTCTTTTATAAGTAGTAGCTGTAGGGAGCATTAGGTTTTGGGGGTTTTGAATGCCAGAGGAACGCTCCTTCAAAATCCAGAATAGTGTCTGAAATACAAACAGTGGACGGCTTCCTGTCCTGGCCAAGTGTTTTAAGAACACGGCCTTGTGACTTTTGTTGCATCAGTTAGCTTATGGATGTGATGCTGGGGGGAGAGTTATGTGAAAGGCCTACGTTATCGCATTGACCTTTCTCGTCTTATACATTGTAACATGTGTTTATGTGCAGCATGAAGGATTTTTTTGACATTAGTCAGACATCGAGCACACGTTAGTAGCCTAGCTTGGGAGACTAGCAGGTGGCCAGCTTGTGTTATATAATAAATTCCGGAATGCCTATGGCTACTGAGCAAAATGCTGTTAACAACAATGACAACAAAACCAAACCAATCAAACAAACAAAAAAAAAACTGAAAGGAAAGCATATTGATTGCATTCTTAACATTGGTCTTTACAAAAAAAAATAGCTTTGTTTAATCCATTATCAATAGCTGTCTTTGTTTTTGTTTGATTAGTTGGTTTTGGTTTCGTTTGGTTCGGTTTGGCATTTTAAGACAAAGTCTCACTGGTTTGGAAAGAGTAGCCTCAAACTCACATCAATCCTCCTGTCTCGACCTCCTGAGCAATAAGATTTTAGGTATCTACCAGTAAGCCTAGCTTCATAACAGTTTTCTTTGCTCCCTGACCCACTCAATGGTAGCAACAACGACAATCACAACAGTAAGATCTTTGGCAGCAAGCATTTCATGCTAATCAAAGTTACTCTGAGAGGTTGGTCATTGCTGACTGTAAATGTGAATGCAGAAGTGATCCAAATTTTAGGCTTTTTGGTATTTTGTCTTTTTATTTTCCCCTAAAGCTGAGGACCCAAACCAGGGCCTTGCTCTTGCTAGGCAAGCACTCCACCACTGAACTGAATCCCCAACCCCAACTTTTTGAATTCTATTATGATACTTAAAAGTTTGACATTCTGAATTCTTTGTGCTTAGAATTTCATGTCAGAGATTGTCAAGTAGTATTTAAGTATTTTAAAATCTGAAACCAGGGGTCTGAGCATTGTGGATAAAGGGTGGTAGACCGGTACTATGTCCTGAATCTTGTTTTGTGTTTGCTGTTGCTGGGAACTGATCTGTGTCAGAGACATCTTACTTATTATCCAAATGCATGTATTGGCAAGGGTAGGACAAGGTTACAAGAACATGACTAAAAAGGAGATAGTTTCTTGCTCGTTTTAAGTAAATATATTTTTAAAAATTATTGTAGGATTTGGTTTTTTTTTTTTATTTTTTTAGACAGGATTTCTCTGTTTCTTTGGAGCCTGTCCTGGAACTAGCTCTTGTAGACTAGGCTAACCTCTAACTCACAGAGATCCGCCTGCCTCTCCCTCCTGAGTGCTGGGATTAAAGGCATGCGCCACCACCGCCAGGCAAAAATTATTGTAGTTTTTTAAAGGTAAAGAAAGTAGATGTAATAGCAGAAATTCGGGACTCATATAAATGGTAGACTATGAATAATTCATTCCCCCATAAGAAATTCTAAAGCTATTTCCTTAACATCTAAAAACTGTCTATTAGCTTTTATTAATGTTTTAAGTTTTATTTATTTTTAATTCATGTGTATGTATGACAGTCTTTTGTGAATGGATATTTATGTACCATGTGTATGAATGGTACCCACTGAGGTTATGAGAGGGCACTGAATTCCCTAGGACTGGAGCTCCAGACACTTGTGAGTCACAGTTGTGAGTGCTGAAAATCAAACCTGGGTACTCTGGAAGAGCAGCCAGTTCTCTTAACTGTTGGGCCACCTCTTCAGCCTCTCTGTCAGATTTCTTTACACCCTGTAATCGTGTGGAAAAGATCATGCTATTTTTTTTCAACCATTGTTATGCACTTCTTTGTCTCCAGTATTTCCTACTTTATCCATGCATGCATACTTTTAAGAAATTCATTTTTAGTCTACGTGCATTGGTGTTTTGCCATGACTGTCGGGTCCCCTGGAACTGGAATTACAAACAGTTGTCATCTGCCATGTGGAATTGAACCCAGGTCCTCTGGAAGAGCATTCAGTGATCTTAACCACCGAGTCATCTCTCCAGTTTCCCATCCATGCATCTTAATGAACAGGAACTAACCACTTGGGTCCTTTTAAAGATCGCTTAACACCATGCTTTAAACTCTTACACACAACAGCCAAGATGAGATTAGGAGTTTTTCAAACATCTCTGTGACCCAGACCATGCGTGACAGTCAGCCCTCATAGTTTGGTATATTTGAACACAAACAAGGCAAGATCTTGTTCCCATTTCACTCATACATTTTTATCTTTGTAGATTTAAATACACAACTAAGGATTAAGCACATCTTCTAACATTTCTATTATGAGCTTTTGGTCTTCATTTCTCCTTCTTATTTATACTACTCTCAATTTCCATTTGTCCATTTCAGTATCTAGAGTAAAAGAGCTCTTATCAGCCTCTCAATCAAATCAAATCAAATCAAATCAAATCAAAGTTGTTTAATCAAGTGGGCTTGTCCTCCTGAAGAGACACTGAAATAATTTCAGCGCCTTCTCTCTCTAGAAAACATGCAAGGCACTTGGCCATGGCGTTTCTGTTGTGGTTTTTGACATTTTTGCTCTGTGCTTATTAGCTTATTACAGGCTGGTTACATCAGTTTGCCCTGCAGCTCACACTATAATAGCCTCTGCGGAGTTAGTTGTTCAAATGTGCAGGAGGATTCTGTGATTTAGGCCCTGCTGTCCATCACCTTTTTCTTGCGTGCAGCTTCCTACAGCCCTCAGCACTTGGGGTGGGAGGGAAGTTCTGTTCACCAGGGTGGAATGGTTGGTGGGTCAGTCTTGCTGCTTCTGCCGAACTTCATGTCGCTTTGCCAGGCAACCTCCAGGGCTCCAAAACGCCACTCATTTAAGTTGTTGCATAGAAATGCTTAAAATGGCAGTTGTGACGGAGGCCAAGTTCTCACTTGACTTCTCCCTCTTCCTCTTCATCTTCCCGCTCTCCCACCTTTCTCAACAGTGTGGAGGAGAATCAGCAAAAGAAATGTTTTATACCCAAATACTGCATGTGATTTCCCTTCACTCGGTTAGTTGGAACTCCTATTACTGTTACCGTCTTCTTCAGCTTCAAATATGTACATTTCCAAGCCCACTCTGCTTCCTACTTCATGGGAACTAGTGTGCCACCTGCAAAATCTGTTAATCCTTAGGGCTCGTTCCTTGACCTTCTAAGAAGAGTATCACATTTGAAACTGGTATTGAACTTGAAATGGCTGGTTAACCTGTCTGTACTCCATGTTTCTCACTTATAAACAAAGACCATAGTATCTAACACAGATGGGGGGGGTGCTAGTTGTTACACCTGATATTGCTGCCTCCTGTGTTCAGCAGCCTAATACAGCGGCAGCTTGCTTTTCCCTGGCTGCAGTCAGACATGTTCCTCATTAGTAGTCTTTCTGTGTCTCACAGTCTCATCAGGGACCAAAAACCAGAGTTCTTTTCTGTCTGTAATTGCACACATCTGTGGGTCCCAAGAATCTTGTTCATACAGCTTGAAGTGGGTAAAGGACCAGAACTAATCATCACACCCCCTTTTGCTCTTTTCTCTATGAAAATCCGTTACTTGATCGAACCTGAATGTAGGGTGAGCTTTGGGCTGTGCTGGAAATTGTTGCCTCTCTCTGAGCAGAGACTTCTCTGCAGTAGCTCAAGAATATATGAAGAAAAGAACTGAGTAGCTAAGGGTTGGTAACAGGGCTAGGCAGATAGAGATGCCTGCCACCAAGACTTACCAGTGACCTGAGTTTACTCGCCTGACTTGCAGATGTATGCTGTGTCACGTGCATCCTCAACCCTCCCTCGGAAAATAAAAAATTCAAAATGTAACTTCTTCATTAAAATTATGTTCTCAAAAAGATAATGTTTTGATACTCTCACACCATATACGCACAACACTGTATTTTATGGCTTTTGTATAATTAATGATATTAAAATCAATTAAACATTTGGTGCCAGGCTGGCACAGAAAAACACCTAAAGCTAATTAATTATTACACTCTAGTTTTCTTTTACCTAAACCTCAAAACAAGTTCAGAGTGTGGTTTCTGGGACCAATGAGCCTGTTTGGACTCATGTCTACCTATCGCTTACTACAGGGAGGTGCATCAGTTACTGCTGGAAGTGTTCTTATCTGTGATGCAGCATTGGTAGCAGCATCGTACTCAAGAGGTGGTGGTGAAGATTCAGCACAATACGTACAAACCCCTGAGCATGATGAGAAGCCCAAAGGCAGCGCTCAGGATGTCTTAGTAATCACTATTCTCAAACAAGAAAACTAAAGTGAGGAGATTAACTGTTCTGTATAGGATTATACAGTTGGAGACCACAGGGAGAAGAGCCCAGTTCTTCAGCTTTGCAAACGCTAAGTCTGTTTTCCGTTCTGATTTGTTTTTGTTGCATAGTGAACTGCCACAGATTTGAGTCTTCACTTGAATGAAAGAACAGGCTGGAGGCTACAGTCTGTTTTATTTTTTTACCTTGTATAGCACCCCTGCCATCCCTGTGAACTCTAAGTAGGCATTCCCACCTCTTTTCTACCACTACCAACTATAAGTTTGTAAAATCTTGATAACTCTTCTGCCACTTAATTCTCCAAAGTTCTTCTAATTTGTAGTAATCGATAACATTGTTAAAAAGTTACCAACAAAATTTACAAAACTCTTCCACTAAAAACATAATAGATTTGTATCTTTAAAATAAGTGAAAAGTGTGTGTGTGCGTGCGTGTGTGTGTGTGTGTGTGTGTGTTTGCTCAGGTATAGAAAGTTCAGAGAATAACCCCATGGTGGTCCTCACTTTCCACCTTGTTTATCCTGGTTAATAAACTCCCAGATATTCTCCTTTCTTTACCATCCATCTTGCTGTAAAGTGCAGGAATAACAGAAAGGGACTACATCATTGCCTTTATTTTTGTTCTGGGTATCGAAACACAGGTCTTTTCTTTTGCACAGCAATTGCTTTAGCAGCCGAGGCATTGCATCAACCTATTAGAAATGATCTTATCATTGATATTCAGTCTACTGTGTCTCTAATATAAACTCGTATGTCTGCATTTCTAGCAATAAAGAAAACATAACTTACACAGCAGAAAATGTTCTCTTGTAGCAAGAGAGCTGGCAAGTGGAGTCACTAAGTGTTGGAGTCCATGATATTTTTTTTTCCTTCGGAGAGAACTATTGTCAATTCTTTGTGGCTTGAAGAGAAGAAACCAAACCAAACCAAAAAAAGCAAAATAAAGACCCTTAGAATCGTGATTCCTCTGTCTTAATGATACCATTTGTTTAATCCATGCTCAACCCTGGGAGTTTAGGAGTTTCCTCCACACAGCCATCAGTAACAGGGGCTTATTTTGTTAAACAAGGCTAAAGGGCTAACCTGGAATGATCATGGCATGTGTGTGTATGTCTAAATGGGCCATCACCCTCCAAACAGCTCCTTCCCAGGCCTTCCAGACATCACATCCTCATCAGTCACAATCACCTGCGTAATGTGGAAAGCAAAGCTGCGACACCTCTGCTGGTGCTCACTTTAGTTATACAACCGCCGGGAAGAACAGGAAGCAGGGGACCCCAGTTTTCCCTTTCTGCAGAGAGAGAAGCTGACACTGTCATGTCTTTGGGGGCATGGTTTTGCATTTCAAAAGCTAACAGTGGAATTGACCTCAATATATTTAATTATCAGAACTTATGGTTGTTACGCATTCTAAGGCCTCTTTGGGTTTTTTTTTTCTTCTCCCTTCAGACCAATGAGAATTACAGATAAATTTCTCCTTAGCGCAAAAAGGTTCCTAAGAAGTAGATTCTGCTTTGATACCTGATAATTAGGTAATGTTAAATATTGTTATGTAATATCTGAGGTCTCTTTCTTCAGGTTTCAGTAAATGGCCTCAGCGAGTCTGTCTGTCCTGTAGGATACCATGGACACTCATACACCACTTGGAGATTATCTCCTTAAACGCTCTACTTCCTTGCTACTCCACAGATTTCTCTTCTTACTCCTCTTCATTTTACCTTTTGATCCATTTTGTGGGGAGGGAAGTTATTTGTTTACTGAGGCAGAAGTTACGGGAGGCTACACAATTTAGTCTCCACTTGAAAACGTGCTCAAGGGGTCCGTATACTCCTCTTCCTCCTGACAGAGAACCCGAGGGTACGGGTGAGTCTGTTGGCCTCAGTCTTTGGTCCATTGTTCATTCCTCACCCTCATACTTAGCAGGCTTTGCTGAAGAATGTGCATCTTTACACCGTTTTACAGCTTCTTTCTTCACTCTTTCAAACAACTTGCTTTCCAAAGACTGTGGCTCAGCGGATAAACTGTTCAAAGACTTAATTTCAGAATTTTTTTCTATTCCTTACATTTTTTTTTTGAAAGTCATCTGCCTTTAATCAAATCATAGATTATACAGAATTAACGAAGTCTTAAAATTATCTTTGTTTAATATACAAGGGAATTCTTTAGTTCAAAATGAACGAAATCTTTCTAAGGGGGTAGAGAATGATTCTGTTCCTTTATGAATGTATTTTTAAACAAACAACACATGAAAATAGTATAAAGTCTAAATG
>NW_004949150.1:851964-874539 GCF_000317375.1 Microtus ochrogaster
TCTTGTAGACCAGGCTGGCCTCGAACTCACAGAGATCCGCCTGCCTCTGCCTCCCGAGTGCTGGGATTAAAGGCGTGCGCCACCACCACCCGGCTTAAAGTCTAAATGTTGTGAATGGATTTACAGTGTTTTTCCAAGGCAACCAATTATTTTCACAGAAGAAAGCCAACACAACTTGTCGCTTTGCTTCATTCCAAGGATATATGCATATATGTGTTTATTTCATTTCTGATAGATAGTAGTCTATGACATGATTTTGGACTTTATATTTTTGTACTTTGTCTTAATACTCATTCTTTTAGTCACATATATGAGCTGTTGGTTCTTTTTAGCATTGATGACAATATATTTAGTTAACACATTAAATTTTATTTTCATTTTTAATTACTTTCATTATTTTTTGAATTTATAATATATTTCATCATTTCTTCATCCCTTTAATCCCTCCAAACCCTCCTACATATTCTTCCTTGCTCTTTTTTCAAATCCGTGCCATCTTTTTTCATTAATTGTTTTTACATACAAGTAAAGTATACAGATTAAGCCAATTGTACTTATGTAAGGAGGAAGATAAACACATTGCAATTTGATGAGTCTTATGCTTAATATTTCTAAAGCATTTTCAGCTTTTGACAATTTAAATAGTGCTACAATAAATACCCTCCTATTTATAGGCTTAATTATACAGAGTGGTAAATTCTTAGGAACAATGTTCCAGCCTCAAAGGATAGTGCACTTGCAATTTTGATAGACTGTAGGCAGATTATTCTCAGTTGCTGTTATAAATGTGTATTTTTAAAGATAGATTTATTTGTTTGTTTGTTTGTTTGTTTATATGAGTGCTCTACCTGCACATAGGACTTTATGTCAGAAGAAGGCATCTAATTCGACTACAGATAGTTGTGAGCTACCCTGTGGCTGCTGGAAATAAAACTCAGGACCTCTGGAAGAGCAGCCAGTGCTCTTTAACTACTGAGCCATCTCTCCAGACCCACAAATGTGTATTCTTATGGCAATGTGGGTAAGGCATTTTCATGGGAGCCTCCCTGTGTTTGAACATAAGTCATTTATTCTAGGGTTTTTAATGTTTGCCAACTTGATAAATTAAAGAAAATCTCTCTTAAAATCTAGAATCAACATGTGCTTAGAAACTTCTGAGCTTTATTTTCTATATACTGACTTTGTGTTTAGAGAGTAACTTTTGATACTTTCAAATTCTAGCAAAACTGTTGCAAACCTCCTTAACCCCCAGATTTTATTTTTTTTCCTGTTACAGGGATATGTTGCTTATTTAAATCTTTTGGTTTAAATTCATTGTCTAATAATTTCAGCCATATATGCTTGTAATGTTCTTTAATCATAATCCCCATCCCATTATCCTCTTTTATCCCTTTCTCCTCAGCATTTTCAGGCATTTGACTTTTCTGTTGATGAAATCATATTTCTCACATAGTTTTTGAAGGTTCAGTTTTGATTTTAGTACCTTCAGATTCAAAGTCGCAAAAGAATCATCCCAGTTTTTCAATTACTTTGTGGTTTAACTTTTTATACTTAAATTTTTATCCATCTGGAATTTGTTTTGTTCTCGGATATATGGTATGGGTCCAACTTTATTTCTTTCCAGATGGCCACCCAGTTGTCCTAACACCTTTTATTGGTAATCCATCATTTCTCTACTAACTTGAAAAACAAGCTACACCTCACTATATTTCTCAATTTGAGTGTTCTTTTTTAATACAGCAATGTCTTTGTTCCCTTAATTATGCTATTTTAATTCCTATTACCACATTCCCCATTTTGTTTCCAGAATTTATATCAGCCAATTTTGTCAGTCTTTTAAGAACATACAGCGAGACGGAACTCATACAATTTACCAGTAACTCGGTGACTACTGCCTTTTCCTGATGGAACCCACAGAATTCTTATAGGGGGGATTATATGTAGTCCATCTGCATAATGCTTTTCTCTCCTCCAAGGGGACAGATTTTCAACCACAGCTGAATAGAACAACTTGAGGAGCTTTCGGGAAAAAGCTCATGCCTTAATACCAGAGATTAACTGATATTGGTGAAATCCAGTGGGTTTTTTTTTTAAAGCAAAAACATGAGTTAGAAGTATAGAAAGGGTTTAGAAACTATGCCTTCAAGTGTTGCTTATTTTATTAAATAGCTCCACTGACATAATGATAGATTCTTGTTTGCACGTGTTTGTAGTATGAAGTCAGTCTTTCTAGCAAATTTCTTTGGTTTGGTTTTTGTACAATATTTGTTGAAGTGTCTCACAGGATGATTATGATTAACCAGTAAAATATTTGAGTGGCTGGTTGTCTGAGATCAGGAATTCTGATCATGGCAGGGCATTGAAGGAGGTGTAGAACAAAACACAATGTGAATGCCTGAAAACATTCACCACTTTTCTAGAGAAACTCTCCAGTTATGAGACACATGGTTATGTCAAAGATTCAGTGAGGTGGTGCTTAGGCTGCTTTTGTTTCAGAATTAGCTAAAACACATAGCAGAAATGTTAACTTTGTGTTTCAGATCTAGGATTTAATGGTAATGTCATATTACAAGAGAATTCATTTGCAGCGCCTTGCAGTGCAGATCCATGATCACAGCTACTCAGGAGACAGAGGCAGGAGGATTACAAGTGTAGGACCTGTCTTGGCTACAGAATGAATTCAAGGCCAGATTGGGCAATTTAGTGAGACCTTATCCCAAAAATGGAAAGTGGAAAGGGTTGAGGGTAGGAAAGAAAGTGGATTCAGTGTTAGAATACTTTCTTAGAAAGTGCAAGGTCTTGGGTTGAATCTCCAATAGTGCAGTAGAAAGAGAGAGAGAGAGAGAAAGAGAGAGAGAGAGAGAGAGAGAGAGAGAGAGAGAAATTTATTAATATAATTATCTAGGCTTAAAACTTTCCAATGCTCATAGGTACCCCTTCAAATAACCTGCTCTTTCCCCATACATGAAAATAAGATTGAAATCATATGTGAAAAATATTTAAAATATATGAGTTCTTGTCTTTATTACATGCTGCAATAGTAAATTAAAGCTAATTTTGTGGCAACATTTTTACAGTAACCATTGGTAAGGTTTTCTAAGAAATTACAAGGTTGGGCTGGAGAGATGGCTTAGTGGTTAAGAGCACTGGCTGCTCTTCCAGAGGACTGAGTTCAATTCCCAGCAACCACATGGTGTCTCACAACCATCTACAATGAGATTTGGTGCCCACTTCTGGCCTGCAAGCATACATGCAGGCAGAACACTGTATATATAATAAATAAATAAATCTAAAAAAATTTACAAGGATACAGTTTCATTTTCCACAGACCATTGTTGAAATTTTAGTTATAGAAATCACACTTTTCCTAAAATAGAATTATTTTTTTAAAAAAATCCTTCATAGCAATACACAAGTTTCAAAAATCAGGTGTGTTTATTTCTAATTTTAAAGTAAATACAGGCACTGGAGAGATGGATGTACAATTACGAGCCCATACTCCTTTTCCAGAAGACAAGAGCTCAGTTCTCAGCACCCACATCAAACATCTCATAGTTGCCTGTAACTCCAGCTGCTGAAAATCCCAGACCTTCTGGCCTCCAGTCACCCATAAACACATGACATATGCCCACAAAGACACACACACACGCATACAAGTGAATGGAAAGAAATCTTTAAAAATAATAAATACAGATCCATTCCTTTAGAAGCCCAAACCTCAGTACAATAGTCAATTGACTTTTCATCAGAAAATACTTTGCCATTATCTTTCCCCTTAATTGTTTTTCTAATATTTTCTCTGAGCATGGCATCCCACCATAAGGAAAAGACTCCAAGAAGCTAGCTCATGCACCAGGGATAGATCCTGGTCCTACTGCCATGGATCCCTCAGATATTCCAAGCTTCGCCACTGTCTCCCACATATAGAGGGAGGCATTCCTGACATGAAATAAAATTAATCTAGTTTTCAAAGTTAAGATGTCACTGTTTGTGCTTAAAGGGTAGATGTCCAAGTGGCACAATAAATTGAAATAAACAAAAAGTTTAAACCCACGCAGAACCACGGAACCTTGCCTCATCCTTTAGAGGAGGTATTAGTGGCCACTAATGAGACAGGGAGGGGAAATGTTCTTGTTCCTTCCTAGGATGCTCTCTTCACCACAGGTAACTGCCTATGGCTCAGAATCAGAGAAACTCACAGATCCTTTTTTGCACAAACCAATCAAAACTCATAGATGTTTATCCATATACTTTTGTTTTTCCTAAGCCTGTTGACACTAAGTCATCTGCTATAAAGGATTCTGCTTTGCATGTTACATTGTTTTAGAATACTGTGTTTTAATCGACAGATACATTATCCATTCATTCTTAGATTTCCACACTCAACGCTTTTGTGGCATGATACACACTTCTAAACTACATATCAGAATGTCTTCCCTTGCGGCTTCTTTGATGTAGCATCACTATCCTGTAACAATGTTCCACTCCAAGCTACAGAAAGCAGTGAACAGAGCTAAGGGAAGGAAGGGTGGGGCTGTCAATGTAAACTAAAACAGCAGCTCTTCTCCTTAAACTGGTTTTAAAACTACCACATGGTGAGAGCCTTGTAGAATGGGACTAATCATCAAGGACCAGATTCTAGCAAATTCAAGAGGCCTGCTGCTATCCTCCTGTTTGCCCTGTTTACCTGTCGCTGGTTCTCAGCCTGTGAGTTGCCGTCCCTTTGGGGGGTCTAATGACTTTTCCATAGGAGTTGCCTAAAGACCACCAAAAAACACAGATATTTGCATTATGGTTCATAACAGAGACAAAATTACAGTTACGAAGTAGCAACAAAAATAATTTTATGTATGTGGAATCACCACAGCAGGAAAAGCTGTATTGAAGGGTTGCAGAATTAGGAAGGCTGAGAAGCACTGAACTATGTAAAAGTCTCTGGTAAAATGTTACTTAAGTATCTGGATCTATGTGAAGGATGGTATGTGTGGCTACTCTGATATATGCAACTTGGCTTGCTATATAAAGCTGCAAGAGAGCGTGGTCCATGCTGTCACTGAGCAGGTTTGCAGTGACCTTTGCACTTAAGAACTGCACATTCATCCTCTGATCAGGTGCAATAACGTTCAGTATTTGATGGGTCCATCCTTTGATCTTCAAGTGTGAAATATCACAAATAATTCATTTTGTCATTTTTTTTTTAGCAAAAGTGATCACTGCATAACATTGCTATGTCCTTTAAAAATCCTTAGTTCATTTTTTTCAAAATATAAATATATCTTCTTCCTGAATCAGGGCGATAAACTGTTGACAACCAACATTTTAAAAATGCTGCTTGTTCCTTGTAGCATTACTCAAAACAATGGCCCCCATTAAATACTGAATATAGAAAGACCCTGCATATTTAGCCACAGAATCTCTGTTCTAAGTGCAGGAAAACTTGATGTTTCCACACAAGTACTCGAAGGGCTCATTTGTGGTGTGTGGGGCATGCTTAGTCAGCTAATCGCAGAACGCTGTCTGTACTGATAGGCTTGTTTCATTGAGACCTTCCCCCCATTGAGTTAGGCTCTTTTGCAAAGTTCTAGAAGAGGTTATCTTATACTGTGAGAACGAGATAAATGTTCGTCACATGCATGATTAGATGAGAAAATCACTGGCAATATTAGCATCTATCAATAATAAATAAGATGTAAATATACTCACATCCATGAAGCTGCCTTATTTTTTTTTTTACCATTTATTGATATCTGTTCACTCTGAAAATTCCAACCAGGTTCCCAACTACATCTGTCAGATACAGCAGTTTACCTCGCTGTTCAAATGCTCATGATCTTTTCTGAAATAGACAAAAAGGAGCCCTCAAAACTTTAAAAATCTTCTCTTTTTTGTATTATTTTAGCTTTCATTGTGTGTGTCTGTGTATAGGGATGTGCACGTGAGTACGCGTGTCTGAGGAGACCAGAAGAGGGTGTGGGATCCTCTAGAGATGGGGTCACAGGCAGGCGTGAGCCACCCCATGTGCATCCTCTGTGAGAGTAGTGCTCATGCCCAGCCGCTCAGCCCCTGCCGCAATGCTCCACCGGTTCAGACTTAGCCAGTAGACGCAGAGCATGTAAATGAGGGTAACGGTGTGTCTCCTGGGTACAAATGCTTGCCTAGCATGTGTCCCTGACTTCATGATACCCTTTCCTACTCCTTCCTTCCCTCTCATGCAACATACATATCATATCATATGTACATCATATGTACATCATATGTACATCATATGTACATCATATGTACATCATATCAACAAATCACAATTAAGGCATCTCTAGTCTTGTTTCTTTTATTTAGCCTACTGCAGGGGGAAAGTCTGAAAAGACTAAATATAGAACCCAGGTTAGTGATACCCAAACTGATGTCTTTGAGAGGTGTGTGATATTTATTATTTCTTCTGGAAATAACATAGATAGATGTGTAGTACAATGAATACCTATGCGGCAGAGCACACTTAGTGTATGAAGCATGGACGTATGGGTTTTCATTGCAAAAATTCTTTCAACTTTGCTCTGTGTTTTCAAAACATGTGTCTGAGAATAAAGTTTTATTAGAATATTTTAACTATAAGAAAGGATAAGAGTAATTTTTTGGTGGGGACTACTTCCTGAATATTTGTTTCTCAGTGTTCTGTGATCCTCAACTGCCTGCCTGCTTTTTTGCAACTGTTAACTTTGTGAATGTAAATTTTCCAAACCAAAAGGCTTATTTTAAGTAGGAAAACCATTTTTTACTAAGAATATTTTTTTAAGATTCATTTATTTATTATGTATACAGCGTTCTGCTAGCATGTGCACCTGCACGCCAGAGGAAGGCACCAGATCTCATTACAGATGCCTGTGAGCCACCAGGTAGTTGCTGGGAATTGAACTCAGGACCTCTGGAAGAGCAGTCAGTGCTCTTAACCACTGAGCCATCTCTCCAGCCCTACTAAGGATATTTTAATGATGTCACCTAGTGTCTCCTCTTAACCTAGTCTATCAACTATCCTTATGCACTTCCAAGTGTCCACTCACCATCTAGTCTGTTTTTCTGTGAGCACACCACGAGTTCAAGTCAGTAACTACTTAGAGTGTTACACTGGACAGCTATTAAAAAAGGGTCATGTGATATTGGCACAAGCCTGATATTTTTTTCTTTGCTTCTCCGTGGAAAGGTTTGATTAACTACGTGGATATTGAGTAACCCTGCCCCATGTATTATACACATAACAATAATAATAATAATAATAATAATAATAATAATAATAATAATAGGTGTAACATTTAATTTTGCTAAGTGTAACAACTTCCAAAGTCTTTTGAGCTCATTTCTGGATATTTTCATCAGGCTCATAGAGAAGTCATCAGAATGGCTCATCTGTAGATAGCAGACATAGGACTGAGCAGCAACAAAAGGTTATACCCAAGGAGCTTTTCTCTTTGTTGTTGTTGAGTAGCATCTTGGAAGCCTTTTTTCTGTTATGCCATGAGACATTCAAAGGAAAGAGTCAAAACTCTGAGCCACCGTGTTTGCTCTCTTCTCAGTTGTCCACGAGTTTGCCTAGGAAGTTCTCTGTCCCTTTGTTTTCATCAGCATTCCTCACAGGTGACATTCCCTCCCAATTTTATTCTTGCATTATTTAAACTGGATAGAAGTGAAGTGATGCATCTGAGTACAGCCCTGTGTGAGAGCTGGGGCAAGGTGGCAGCAGTGCTGTTGTAAGGTAGGGTATCCGTATGACACTCACCTGTGCTTTCTGCCAACAGGTGAGGCTTTGCACTTGGCTCGGGATTTTGGCTACACATGTGAAACGGAGTTTCCAGCCAAGGCAGTAGGAGAACATCTTGCCAGACAACATATGGAACAGAAAGAACAGACAGCACGGAAAAAGATGATCCTAGCGACCAAGTAAGTGCTGTAGGGATGTCTCTGTAGACCCCCATCCCCAGTGTTCCTGTTTCCTTTGACTGAAGATAGTCTAGAAAGCAAGAGTTCTCTAAAAACAAGGGGGCTCACACTCCAGAATATAAACAGATTCACCAAGACTCTCTACCATCCGTACCAAGGCATCAAGGTTCACATGATTAGACATGGGGCTATCAAGAAAATTCTCAGATATAAAGAAATTAGGTCAACTATATGACTCCACAGCTAAAGGCACTTACTGTCAAGGCTAACAAACCTGAGTTTAATCTCAAGGGCTCCTATTATGAAAAAAGCAAAGAGAAAAAAGCAAACAGATTGCTGCAAGGTACCATCTGACTTCTGCTTGTGTGTCACGGCATGTGCATGCACAAATACACACACACACTCAAACACAGAGTGTAAAATATAATAAACGTTTTAAATATACATGAACTACAAAGTTCTTTCAGTGAGATATCCAATCACCGATTTGCTTCGGCAGATTGATCCGTATGACTCTTTGCTACTTTGATAAATAATAGATTTTATTGTATTTAACTATAATTTATAAAATACACAGTTACAGATAAATAGCATTGATTACCTGCAGTTACCCTCCTAAACCATCTTTATTTCTTCTGTTTGGTAATTGACCAAATATTTTGGTATAGGTTGGATAGTTGTTTAGGCAGAAAGAGAGAAACCAGACACATTTCGAACTAGACATGGTTCTTGCTTACTTGGTTGATAGAAAACACAAGAAAGTCTCATCACTAAATTAGAAATAAGTACACCTCTCATTTGATGGACGGTAAGCAAAGTCAGGAAAGTTAGTAATCTTCACTGTCATTACCTTAATAGCCATCACCAGTAGAAACACAGAACTTTAAATCCAGAAATCAGCCAAAAAAATGTTACCTCCTTAAGGACAATGACGCAAGTGATAAAGTTAGAACACTGTGAGTCACTGAAGATCATCTTTGTTACATAATTCATAATGTGACACTTTGTTTAGAGACAAAAGAGTCTTTCATATCTAAGCTTCAGAAACAAGATACTGAAATAAGAATGAAAGTAGCCAGCATGCTAATTCTGTAACTGTCCTAGGCAGAAGGTGGTAATTAGCACTGAATCCTGCAGAATTGTCATCTGTGTTTAAGTACCTCCACTGTCTGAGGTCAGCAAGTTAAGGGACAAGACTGAAAATTCAACTGGGAGCCCGGCTGCTGCTTCTGCTAGAGTGTGGTGTCCTGGGCTGCACACCAACAGAGTTCAAGCTTGCCGAGCTTTCATTTCCGTCTTTGGTGACCACATTGGTTATAGCTCCCAGAGTAGTTAAGACAAGCATAAGCCAGGCTTGTAAAACTTTAAATTAATGGATTCAGTGACCCAAATAGTCATCAGTGTTTAGTTGCTTAAAATTTGTTTCAATCTGAGAGAAAACTAAGACTTGATTTAAAGTCAGTCTAATCTTTTTTTTTTTTTGGGGGGGGGACTGTAATGATGGACGGCTGCATAAGATTTCATAACATTTGTCAAAAAGGAAAACTGGGGTATGAGGCTATATTTATGTTTTTTAGTTAGAAATCTAAAGCAAACGTAACAATGTTTCACTCTTATGTAAGATAAAACCCTGGAGATGGTGGCAGAACAAAATGTTTTCAAATACATAGGTAAAGTTTCACTCAACTATTAAACTCAACTAGCATCAAAGCTATCCAGTTTCACTTCAGAGAGAGGGGTCCCACTGAAACGAATAAAGAAAATTCTCAACAGCCCACTTGCCAAAAACCAACAACAACAAAAAATTGACTCTTACTCTTCATAGGAAAAATGACCTCTTGCCAAATTCAATAAAATTTCGCCATCAAACAGCAAGAAACCACACTGAAACTTCATCCCAAGTGAATCACACTTTAGGACACTTTGTCACTTTAAGACTTTTGATACCTTTATTTGCATGTGTGTGTGTATGTGTGTGTGTGTGTGTGTACACGCACGCATGCATGTACTCATGCTAGGGCATGCAAGTGGAGGTGAAAAAACAACCTTCAGGGAGCTGGTTCTCATGCTCCCCCATGTCTCAGAGATGTGTTTCTGAACCTCACCTGCTGAGACACCTGGCCAGCCCTCTTGTCACTACTTATAAATATTTGTTGCTGGAACAAATGTTTCAGAGCCGAGCTGTCACTGCCTTCATGAGCATTCGAGGTGATTTGACCTTTCTGTACTTGCTGTTGATGACAATCAAGGCCAAACCACTGTATTTCACAGAAGCCTATTGTGAAAACAAGCATACGTACAAAACTGTGTTTGCCCTTAAATATCAGGTGTTCTTGCCATACATGAAGAATGCTTTCAAGACATTTCTCCATGCTTATTGACTTTATTTTATAGCTGCTATGTTAATTCACTGTATTAGATATTTTTTTTGTAATTTTCTGGCCTGGGAAGATGGCTCAATGGGTAAAAAAATCACTTGTCCCTCAGCATAAGAACCTGAATTTGAACTCCCAGAAGTCACATAAAGCCAGTTATAACAGCATGGGTCTGTAAATGCAGTGCTTCTGTAGTGAAAGAGGAGGCAGAGACAGGATAATCCTAGGAGGATCAATCATGAGTCAACTTTACCTTCTGCATGCAGGGGCAAAAACAACAGAGGTACTTTTGTAAAATTGTGAAAGGTGAAGTCCGACACTGGGGGTTTTCTCTGACCTCAAAACGTCCACCATGGCATGTGCACACCCACATACACACACTAAAATGCACACACAAGCACGCACATGTGCACACACACCATACAAAAAAAGATTTTAAAACAGCATTTTCTTAAATGTTACATTTCTTTACAATTATGCCATCATTACAAGAGCTTGTTAGTCATGATACCTAGCAAGGTTTCTGATTAAACAGAGGCTAGAATTCATAGTAAGACAAGAAAAGCGGCAGAAAATTCTCTGTCAAATGCCAGCTGAAACTGGTGAACTTATTTTGGAGTGAGAGATCGTCTGCTTCAAACACTGAGGCATGACAGTGGTCAAAAGTAAATTTTTATATTGCAATATTGGAGAAAAGAACTTTCAAAAGTTTACTTGAATTATGGCTTTGAATAACACAAGCCTATAACTTTAGTTAAATTTGTCTACAGATGTGATGTACTAAGAACAAATTGTAAGATTTTAAAAGATGAACATTAATTACAGTTCTCTCATATGAATTTTCTTTCATCCTGAGATTAACATGTAAAGATTCACTTTAAGAGTCAACGTGGATCCAGTGTCTGGAAACAGCTGTTTGCTGGAACGGTTTTAGCATCATCCTCTGGTCTTCAGCACCAAAGTCAATGCATGCTGCCTATGGAACTTTAGACTGCTGACTGAAACATCCTCCCAATCCCCTTTAAAGGGGGAACAGACTTTGGTAGATAGTATCATGCAAAACCAAATGTTCATTTCAAGAGTTCAAATTCAGTTTTGTGCTTTTCGTTGTAGACAAATTTGTAAAGAATTCCAAGACCTCCTGAGCCAAGACAGATCCCCCCTGGGGTCCTCCAGACCCACTCCCATTCTAGACCTGGACATCCAGAGGCACTTAACACATTTCAGGTAAGATGGGATTTCATATCTGTTCAGATTTGGAGTGGTTAAACCACACCCACCCCTCCAGGGTTTTGTATTGGTATCGCAGTTCCAGTTAAAGATATACTCACATGATAAAACAAAGACTGCAGCATACTTTACATTGGATAATATGCCAATGATATAAATGCATAGTTTAGATTCTAAGCCTTGGGAGTCTGAGAGTGAGGTGTGGGCAGATTCGGTATCTGGTGAGGGCTCTCTCTCTTCAGACCCTTTAGCGGCTGTACTGTGTGATGGGGCCAACAACTTCCCAGGAGACCCTTCTTAAGAGCAGAAATCCAATCTTCTGTGACTTAATCACCTCCCGGGGCTCTTCATCTTAGTATTGTATTGAGGTTTAGTTTCAATACATCAATTTGAGGAGACACAGACACAAACATTCATGCCACAACAGTGACAGCTTGAATTAAAAACAAAATGACTCACTGAAGCATGTTAGAACAGAATATTTCATATCTTTTTGTATTTTTCAAGAAACGATGACTTCATGAAAATTAATATTATTAGATCAAAGAATGCTAAGAAGTTTTGGACCAGGATTCTGAAATCTTTTAAATGATTACTTACGATGTAATGGTAAATTGTTGAACAGACATGACGAAAGTTCACTAAATATCATTAACAATTTTAGGAGTATGTTAATAATTTCTACATACTTAGAAAGTAGAGATGGCTCTTAAACACGGGATCCTCAAATGCATTATTAACTGCACATTTTTTTTTTTTTTTTGGTTTTTCGAGACAGGCTTTCTCTGTGGCTTTGGAGCCTGTCCTGGAACTCGCTCTGTAGACCAGGCTGGTCTCGAACTCACAGAGATCTGCCTGCCTCTGCCTCCCAAGTGCTGGGATTAAAGGCGTGAGCCACCATCGCCCGGCTTAACTGCACATTTTATGTTCAATTTCTGAAATACTTTAGAAATAAATGGAATTTTTTTCTGGCAAATTTATTCTCTAGATGTAGTAGGAACAAGAAAATGGTCACTGCTTAGTGCTTTCCCATTTCAAATTCTAGAATTATAGTGCTATGCAATATTTCTCCTTCATAGAAAATATTTCATTTTCCTTGAGTTATCATTTGATGAAAAATATAAGCAATATTAATAAAAGATTGATTCACAAGCTATGGTGGTGACCACACATGTAATCCCAGTACTTGGTACACTGAGGCAGCGAGTATTAGGAGTTCAAGAACAGTTCATGGTCCACTAAAGAGACCCCATACAAAAATGAACAAACAAAAAATAATAATAATTAGGATTAAAATGTTTCCAATACCTGCTTAAGTTCTTTTCTGAGGTTGAGAACAGTTTATTAGATTTTAAGAAGAAAAATCCAGGATGGTCAACCTGTGAATTATTTTAAAATATTTTTATTTCTTTTATCTCTTTTATTGAAAATATATTTTTCTTATTATATATCCTGATTATGATTTCCTTCCCCCAACTCCTCCCAGATCCTTACCACTTCTCCAGGTATCCAAATCCATGTCCTTTCTCTCTCATTAGAAGACAACCAGTCTTATAAAAATAATTAATAGTATAATAAGTAAAAACAGAGTAGGAAACAATGAAACAGAAAGCTTTTTAAGATTATAAGGCTGTTGAAGATGATACACAATTATCTACATAATAGGTGGTGAAATAATGTTGGCTGTGAAAACAGTATTTTAAATACAGTTATCTATCTTAACATATCACAAGTCTATGCAAGATTCAGAAAACATAATCTTTCCAGATTCTGAAAAGTGAAATGAAATTTTTGCCCTGGCAATGCTGAAACATATGTGGGCAGCCCGTACTTGGCAGTTGTGTTGAACTTGTCCATATTGGGTTTCATGGTCTAAGTTGATGAGCACGGACTGACCAGGTCTCTTCCTCAAGAAGGCACCAGATCTCATTACAGATTGCTGTGAGCCACCATGTGTTTGCTGGGAATTAAACTCAGGACCTTTGGGAACACAGGCAGTGCTCTTAACCGTTGAGCTACTTAGAATTTATTTTTCAAAATTGCACCTACGTCGAATACATTCTTTTTAGAATTTTACCTGCCCCTCAGTGGAGATAGTATGGACAAGTGTAATGAAATGAGGGGGAAAAAATCAAATGCCTAGGTACTTCAGAGTACAAGGTTTTGCAATCAAGAGAGTCATTTTTAAACCTAGGTCTCTTTAGGTGTTAAGTCAGTTGCATGGGGGTGACTTTCAAACCTTGATTTGGGTTCTCATAGATCCTTTGTACTATGTGTAGTAATGAGATAATGAACATAAATTTAGCACTTAGTAAATGGTGTGTTGCTTGTTTCCACCAATCATGCCAGTTTAAGAAAGGCTGACAGCCCAGGATTATCTTCACAGTTGTGTTTATGTACACATTCAAGAGATTTGGAACTTTTTACAGGTATTAGATTCAGAAATTAATAGTTTTTTCTTTAAATACAAATTGGGGTCTAAAAGAAACTTGTAAAGTTACACATTTACTATTAAGATACAGAGAATCAAGAGCCTCCACCATAAAAAAATGAGAAGCTTATTTCTACTTAGGCATGCTGATGTCTTCAATTGATGGTGACCTCACTCTTCCTGCCCAGAGTGAAATCAGCTTTGACTTGAATATTAGCTTCTGTTAGAAATAAATAGGTAGAAGAGTTGCATATTCAGTACAGGCATGACTGGCTTGCTAATGCGTGGACACTTGTGCAAGCTATAAACCTAAATGTCACAAAATCTGTGTATGTGTGTGTGTGTGTGTGTGTGTGTGTGTGTAATGTATGTGTGTTTGTGTGTCTGTGTAAGTGTTATATGTGCAAATGTGCATGAGGCACCAGGGGAGGCTGTCTAGACTCCGGCTTTATCACACTGTACATATTTTCCTTGATATCGGGTCCTTCAATGAACCCGAAGCCTGCTCCTTTGGAGCTAGCCTGGCTGCCTAGCAAGTCAAAGAAATCCTCCGGTCTCTATCTCCCACACTGCTGGGGGGTACAGGCCCTGGCCCAGACATATCTTTTTATGTGGGTGCTGGGAATCAAACTTAAATTCTCATTCTTCAACAGCAAGCAGACAGTCTTTGCCTGTGGACTATTTCCTTAGCCCACAAAATTCTTTAGATAAAACTTCAATTTATTTATAAAATAACAAGTGAGTAGCTCTCCTATGGACTTTACTTTTTTTTTTTTTTTTACCTTCCTTCTTAGAATGGTATGGTAACAGGGTAGTGTTTGCCAGGGAACTAAAGAACTAAATATCCATGCTGTAGTTGTGGCTCACACCTCTAATCCCAGCTCTCCAGAGACAGAGGCAGGCAGATCTCTGAATTTGAGGCCACTTTCTTCTACAGAGCAAGTTCCAGGACAATTAGAGCTACACAAAAATAGCCCTGTCTCAAAAGAACTAAATAGGATAGCTGGCTGCTTCTACTCTCAGGAAAAATGAGATTATAGCTGAGATATAAAAATCACAAAATAAGTGGCTTTGGATTCTCAGTCACAATTTGAAACATAAAACTCTACATTTAGTACAGATGGTGGTGGTACATACCTTTGATCCCAGCACTTGAGAGGCAAAGGCAGGTGGATCTCTGTGAGTTTGGGTCTAGCCTGGTTTACAGAGGGAGTTCCAGGAAAGCCAGGGCTACACAGAGAAACCCAGTCTCATAAAAATAAACTAAAACAAACAAACAAACAAAAATCCAATTATATGTTTAAATGTCCTAACTCCATACTTAATAACAATAAATGTACAGTAATAGTTTTAAGAATAATTAATAAATACAGCAATTAATAGTGATCTTGCAATAGCAGCATCTCTAAAATTTTGATATTTATATGTTGAAGATCTTGAATATCTAAGTTGTGATTTCTTGCTTATTTTGCTTTTTAAACATTTACCAGAATTTTCATTTATTTTTTCTTACATTCCAGATTGTTTATTGTATAAAGTTCACTGGTTTCTTAGGATTCTGGAAGTCACTGGGGTTAGAACTTATTTTATAGCAAGTCTCCTAAAGTCTATCTTTTCTAAATTATACTAAAAATATAAAATTTACATCTTTTTCCTTTTTCAGTAGGATCTAGCTCTAGAGATAAGCATATTTACATTGTTGTTTAAACAAGCTCCTAGAATTTGTGTTTTACAAAACTAATACATTGTATCTATTTATCAACTCCACCTTTCCCTCCATTTCTGGCCCCTGGAAGGTGCTCTTCTACTTTTGATTTCTGTGACTCTTATTGTACCTAAGCAGATTATACAATAGGTGTTGTTTGTAACTTGTTATTTAATCAGGCACAACTTACTTCAGGGGCATTAGTGTTGCTGAATATGCCATAATTCCCTTCCCTTTAAGGCCATATAATTTTTCAATATGAGTGTAAATCCTACATCTGTTCTATCCATTACCTACTGATAGAAACGTGAGGAGTAAAGTTTCACAAAGCTTTGCATTTCTCAACATCCTCCCCAACACTTCCTGTTGACTTAAAAAAAATAGTAAACATCCCCTTTCACTGCACATTTAACTTGCATCTTCCTAATGACCAATGACTTCGAACATCTTTTCTAAAATTTGTTAGCTATTTGTTACAGACTTGTAGTCAATTGTCTCAGGTTCCCATTAGATTATTTGATTCCATGCTGACCTGTGGTACTACATTATTTATCTTTACAATAACCTTTTATATATCAAATAATAGATACCCAATTTGTAAATCCTTAGCTTCCTAAGGTCACCTTTTTACTCCACTGAACGTGGGTCCTTGAAGCAAAATTTTTAAATGTAGACTGTTTTTTTTTTGTATTATTACAATGATTGTCTGTGCTTTCTGTGTTATGTCAGAGAATGCTTGCGAAATCCAATGTCTTGAAGCCATCTCCTATGCTGTCTTCTACGAGTTTCACAGTTTTAGATCTTATGTGTAGGTCTTTGATCCATTTTGTGTTAATTTCTGTGAGTAGCTTATAGTGCGCTGCAGCTTCGTTCTTTCCCATGTCAAAATTATATCATTTTAAACACAGCTGTCATTTTTAGGTAAAACCCAGATTGAAGGCTCCTGATGAAGCTTCAGTGGGATTTAAATGTACCCACTATTTCATTTTGCCTATATTTTTAAAGGCAACAATAACATATTTTAACAAGAGGTTAGTCAAGGTAGGCTCACTGACCAGACGTGGAAAGACTATATGGTTTATGGTCCTTAAAGTTGGCCTCATAGCAAAACTGCCAATAACTCTCCGCTAAAACCCTCAAGGATTAGAGTCTATACGTCAAGAAATGGAATTCTGGGATTTATGTTATTTTCAAAATCTGATAGCAAAAGTTTGGAGAAACACAGTCCTTAGATGCGCCTAGGATTTCAGCAATGAAAAACAAAATTTCATCCTTTGAAAGAAATATAATACTGATGCATTATAAAGCTTTTTGCATTATATTATATTTATTATGCATGTATGTACACACGTTACGGCATGCAGAGAGGTCAGAAGACAGGTTACAGCAGTCAGTTCTATCCTTCTATCATTTAGCTCCTCAGAATGGAAAGCAGGTTGGACAGCGAGTTCTTCACCTGTCAAACCGCCTATCTGGCCCACAAATTCATTGTTCAGAGGAGCCAGTAAAAACAGTGTGGATTCGTGACTCGGATAGCATTATATTTAAAAGTTTCTGCATATATGATTTTGCTGATAGTCTGGGTAAAATTCAACAGACAAGAGTATCTCTTTTGTTGCTTTTTGCTGAAAGTGGCAATTGTGGTGCACATGGACTCAAGAGAAAAAGCATCGCAGTTGACACAGACAAGCTGCTGAGTCTGATTCTCTACTATTTTTAGTACTGGCTAGGAGAGGAGGAGAAAAAGAGCAAGACTGGATAGGCACAGAGGATTCTGTCGTTAGTAACATCCATCTCCATTACTATTTTGTTTAGTCAAAGTTATAGAGCAGATCATTAATTGACCTTATACCTTATCGGATTTTCGACTCAGTATCTTGAGAGCTCTGGCTTCCTCTCCGGAGACTGAATGTATCCAGACAAAGATAGAGAGCGATCTGGCCCTGTAAAGGAGAAAAAACTATCTCTAGTTTTTATAGCAGATGACATATCATTGTACTACGGAAAGCTGTGACAATAGCAGCGACCACTCTGAGGACTCAGCCTTCGGAGACACTTGTTTCCATCAAAATGACAGGAGGCAGGTTTATTTATCATTTATCACTTCCCGAGTCCCACCAGCAGTGAGACCTGTCATAGGACACAGCAGACACCACAACGCCTTCCGGAAAGGGAAGCAATTTGCCTGATATCTGCAGACTAACTCCCATGGACTCCGTGTCTCCAGACCTGGTGATGTCAATTAGTGCGAGATGGCATCAGGCTTCCAGGAGAGGGCAGACAACTCAAGTCAAAACCACAGCCCGAGTTTTCTGAACTCATGGTCCAAAGAAACTGTAACGCTCTCTCCGTTCTCCCTGTCTCATATTCTCATAGTCTCCTTGAGTATGAGGTCACAGGGGCACGTGTGTTCATATAAATGAGGCGTTAGAACAGTGCTAACGATCAACTCCGAGAGGACAGTCTATCAGAAACATGAGGAAGATTCTTCCTCAGCACTGACCTTGTCTAACAGAAATGTTAGTCAGCTCTTCTGCTTCACCGCGCCAGCGGAGAGCAATGGAGTGACGGGCACATTCTTCAGGAACTTCTAAATTAATGGAAACGAGTAATAATTCATATAGAGTTGGCTATGGTTGCTCTAATCTATAATCCCAGCGGTTAAGAGGCAGAAGCAGGAGGACTGGCATGTGATCAAAGCCAGCCTAGGGTAGATAGTGAATATCAGGTGAGCCAGGGCTACGGGTCTTACTAAGACACTGTCTCAAAATAGAAATCAATCAAAACAAAAACCTATAAAGAAAAGAATGAACACGGTATTGATAATTACATGAGGCCAAAAGACATGTGTCTTCTATCTAACCCGTGTCAAATGTTACTATGATTATACTTCACTTGGGTCTTGGATATGTCTTGCATGGGTTCGCCTCCCAGGGTCATGAGCTCTGGAAAGGAAGTGATAGACATGCTTAATTCTCCATTATAAGTCAAAGCATCTGCTGACACCTCCCTGTCTTCAGAAATGGACTCCTGCACCATTTCTGTTATGCTTCTGAGCTAGAAAATATAGAGACGTGCTTGCGGGTGATTATGGCTTCCTGGTTGGGTTTCTGTGTCGGGAGGCCCCTCTGTTTCTGACTCTTCTTCAGCATTCACATCTTTTCCACAGCTTTGCTGTCAAGCTGTCACCCATTGCAGGCTTGAAAACTTTAATGACAGCCTGCTCTTTCTACATCTAACAAGTCTATTAGAAACGTCTTCCTCCCATTGATAGGATTCTCTCTTTAACATCTGTCTCCTGGAGGGCTTCACACCGTCAATTTCATCCTGTTTCCGGTTTGTACAAACAGCTAAGTCTTCATGTCCCAAGATTCTGCTCCTGGTGTCATTCACTCCCGTTCCCTTTGGTGTTTGGTGTCAGACGGGCATCCCAGGCAATGGCACTGGCATGTTCTAAGTGCTCCGCTCTTGACAACATATGCAGACAACAGTCACAGCCCTGTTGTGAGCATCTTCACTTTCATCCTCGAAGCCTTAAGTGCGAACATTTTATTCTTGCTGTTTTTACGTTTTCTTGTGATAGGACAATGGAGAATTTGTTTAACTCCTCAATCTAGGACCAAGAAAGCATAAAGTATACAGCTAATTTTAGCAGACAAGAAACAAAATTCTCAAACTTTCTTCAGAGAGTTCTTGGGCCCTCAAGAGGGCTTAGTGGAGAAGCGGACTTGCCACCAAGCCTAAAGAACTATATTCTATTGCCAGCACCACATGATGGAGGGACCTGATGCCACAAAATTGTTTTCTGACATTCACACATGAGCTGCTGCTCTCAAGCATGTATGTGCAGAAAAAAATATCCAATTACATGTGTGGGGAAATTTTTCTTCTAGTCAATGCAATTATTTTTAAACAGTGCTAGGAATCATCAGTCTGAATTGGGAAGAAAAAAAATCCTGTTTTCCACATTAACTTCTATATAAGGATTGACATTTAATTTTAACTTCAACCCTAAAATGAGGATCACGGCCAAGTGCAAAGAGAAGCCCATAAGGAGTGAGGTCTGCGCTTGTGTCACAGTTACAAGGACTTTTACCATCAAAAATGTGAACTTAAACTTAAACCAGGCAAAGGCTTTAGCTTAGTTAGTACTGCAGAGCTGCCATGATGTCCTTCTTTTATTAATCTCTGTTAAATTATTTGCCTTTCTTAAAATGAAGAAGGAAATTAAGAGGCTGAGATGATCGCAGAAGTGTCGCCTTACAGTGGCAGCGGGACGTTCATCTCCTAACCTGATAGACCCCCTGGGAAGTTACCTCCAAAGTGAGTTTTCAGAGTTCCAGTCTCACAGGAAGGTCTTTGGAAGTGTTTGTCAACTGTTTTGGTGGAAGGACATTTGACTGTTGTACCCGTACTGAATTATTGCAACGCATGACCACCTGTCATTGGCTCCCTGACTTTTCTGAAGCTGAAATGTCACTTGGCTTCCCTATTTTTAAAACTTGATCACATAAAGGTTTTATAGCTACCAACTTTCCCTGGAACTGAAATTCTGCAGCTGGTCTGGGGAAATACTGGAGACACTGAAGAAGCCATAGCCCAGAGTGTACTTTAGCCCTAGGGAGATATATCCAATTCCCCAGCTGCATTTAAGTTGTATGGGAATAGTTTTTTAAGTACTGATACTTTGAATCTCATCCCAAACCAATTAAGTCAGGATCTCTAGGGTAAGATCCACAAAATGAAATAAGCAGGCTAGGTAATTTTTTAATGTGTGTTTGTGGTTGAAGAGGAAAAAAACAGCTTAAGAAGTCATGGAGTCCTTGTGAGTGCTGCCAAGGTCACTGTATATAAGAAGCTTTGGGTGGTTCTCCACTACCAGCCACCAGGAAACCAAATACCTTCATTATGTACCTTAATTAAATTCTATTGAATAAGATAAGATAATGCTAAGAGGGAGTAAGTATCATCCCCTGGTTTTCACCTTTCCTCTGATTCCTTGTTTAGGTTACAAAAGTAGATAGCCCTCAAACTATAGCAAAAGTAAGCCCCCAGTTCTTTCCCCAGAGCTAGGGTCTCTCTCCCCAGTCTGTATTTAAATGCTCTGTTGATTCCAAGAGATCAAATAAACACCTCTTCTACATTGGTCCAAACAAAAGCAATTTGGCAGAGAAGACCCAGAATCCTTTGCAGGTATCTCCTGGGGTCTATTCCCCAGACACTTGCCCTGCTCTTGTTCCCATGATTGTAGTTGCACTTTTCTAGCAGACATCACCTTGTACTGTAACGGAAAGGGCACACCCAGAGTCTCAGACTGCATTCCATTTTGGTCTTCAGCAAGGAAGTATGGGGAGAGGGCAGTGGGAAGCTGGTCTTTCCTTGCAGTCTTGCTGCTTGTTCACCTCCCAGAAGCAAAAGCACAAGGAGCAGCCACAGGCAGCACTAGGAATCACAAGATCCATGGTAAACAGACACTCAAGAATGATGCATGATAATGTAACAGCACAGTAGTAATAACAATCTACACTTTAACACAGTAGTAATAACAACCCACACTTTACTTCAGCCTTCTCAGACATCCAAAGAAGGGCAGGAAAGAGAAATCTGCATTCAAAATATTTTCTACATAGAGATTTGGAGGTGACGATATAACTCGCTGCCAACTATTTTCTTTTTCACTTGAAATGTCTTGGGTTCAAAGTCCAGTACAGTCAAAAAGAATAAGTTGAAATCTTACAAATTAACTTAGCTTTAATCTATCTAAATGACTATTGCCTTTTCCTTTTGGTTCATTTCTCTGGTGTGTAGCCTAACAGAATGTACTGTTTTCAGCAATTTTTGTAGCCTGAAAAAAAAAGCTATTAAAAACCCATCTGCAGTTGGCAGTCACAACATTGTGACCCAGTCCCCAGAAGAAAAGTAATTTTTGCTTTATTTTACTTCCTTTAGTTAAAGATTTTATTTCCCACTGAGATTATTTTTCTTATTATATACACTTTTTATTATTTAATTGAAAATTTACATACCCATCCCAGTTTCTACTCCCTCCCTCCTCCCTCTCCTTCCACCTTCTCCTCCATCCCCCATGCACGCCTAAGAGAGGGTAAAGCATATATTAAAAATAAAGTCAACAAAGCTTTATTTTTAATACATGCTAAGTCAGTGTTTGCTTGGTATGTGTGAATTCTGGGTTCCAGACACAGCTCTTTTCAAGAGAGAATGGGATTCAGAAGAGATCCCAGGGATGCTTAGATGAAAACAGGCACAGGTAAAGCATTTTGGAAGGGAAGGACAGTTTGGCCAATGTGGAAACAGCATGGTAACATTTATTTAGCATAGACTAGCAAAATGTGAACCACGCTTACTAGATTAAGAAAACGAAATTAGCTTTGGTTTTTCAGATAGATGTTAACTCTGTTACCTAGATCTGGGCACATTCTGACTAAGCACTGAGGATTGCAATATTTCAAAAATAAGCATGGCTAAGTCTTTGAGCACAGTTAAAAAGAAAGTGCTTAACCAAGAATTATACAGCTCCAGGGGACCTAACACTCTCTTCTGGTATCTATGGTCACCAAGCCTGAAAGTAATGTACAGGCAAACACTCATACACATAAAACAAGATCAAACCTTAAAATACATTATTATATGAATTTCTGCTGGGCATGGTGGTGCATGCTTTTAATCCCAGGACTTGGGCAGCAACAAGCAGGCAAATCTCTTTGAGTTCAAGGCCAGCCTGGTCTACAGAGTGAGTTCTAGGGCTACAGAGAAAAAAAAAAACAGAGCTGCACAGAAAAACCCATTTAGAAAGAAAGAGAGAGGGGGGAGCGAGGGAGGGAGGGAGGGAGGGAGAGAAGGAGAGAGAGAGAGAGAGAGAGAGAGAGACAAAAGAAGGAAGGAAG
>NW_004949150.1:876816-878994 GCF_000317375.1 Microtus ochrogaster
TTAATTTATTATTTTTTAATTTATTAAATTTAATATTATATATAAATTTCATGATAAGCTTTAAATTGATATTGTATCACTTTAACTTTTTAGATATGTAAATGTTTTTGGAAACCTCTAGGAAAATGCCTGTACCTTGTAGCTGGTATTGTCTCATACAGTGGGTATGCATTTTTTGATGCACAAATAATGTTGATTGAGGTAGCAATGAAATTTACACTTCGATGTCTATGCAGGAAAATGACAGTGAACATACACTTTTTTTTTTTTTGAAAACTGTGCAGTTGACCTCGGACGTTTCTATAACGCTGGATCTTTCAGCTTGTATCAAGTTCTTCAAGTTCTAGATTGTTAAAAGGAAACCCCTACTCTGAAACTTAGAGTTGGGAAAAACATAGGTGTTCTAATCAGACCATTGTTCTCTTAGGGGTTCTAATAATTTCCTCAAATCACTAGGAGTCTAAGACCAGAGACAACGTGAAGTGGTGGTTTTTGTTTTTGTGTTTGTTTGAGACAGGATTTCTTTATGTATCCTTGGCTGTTCTGCAACTCATTCTGTAGACCAGGCTAACCTCAAATACAGAGATCCACTTGCCTCTACCTCCCAGGTGTTGGAAATAAAGGTGTGTGCCATCACCATCTGGTTTTCCATATGAAGATTTTGAAAATGCCATTCTCAATTGAGAGCAAAGATGACATCACAAACTAATGCCAGTTGCATGCTCTGAACACAGAAAGAAGATCCCATGAAAAATCCTATCTTTTAGCCTGATGACAGTTCTTTTTAGAACATGAATCATTATAACATTTATTCATATCTATGCAGTCTGTATTTGATTTGTATCCGTGGGAGACAGTAATTTACTATGTGACCCCGGCTTCCTTATACGTTCAATCCTCCTGCTTCAATTTCTCAAGCACTTGGATTACAGGCATATGAAGGATGATAGCAAAACAAACAAGGTAAAATTATTTTAGGAAAAAAAAATGAGCTTCCACCGTTGTCAGGAAAGGGATCTGTCTTGGAGGTTAAGAGCACTCATTGCTCTTTCAGGGGACCTAGGTTCAGTTCCCTGGACTCACATTGCTGCTGGAAACTATTTAGAGCTCCAGTTCCTAGAGATCCAGTGCCTCTGTGGCCTCTGTGGGCACTGTAAGTACATGGTACACAGGTCTAGATGTAGCTAATGAAAATGAAACATTACAAATGGATTTCTCAAAGGAAAGGTATCAAATACGCCTTCAGGCCAAGAAGGACAAAATACAGAATATCTGGTTTCTTGGGCAAATTATTTAGCTACATCCTCTAAGTCTCAGTTAATCTGTAAACTAAAAATGGCCGTGTGTACTCACTGATGCTACAGGTAGGACATGTGGGGTGGCACAGACAGAGATCTAAGAATGAGGCCAGTATCATGTTCACAGTTCCAGTCCTGGCTGTTAAGTTTACCATTTACCTGTAGTGACACTAAACACTGTAACCCAGGTATCATAAATAAAACGCACGTATATTTTATTCTTGGGGCTAACTGCCTAGCCCAAAAGGATCTCCTTGTAGAGTGCCACCATAATAGATGTACCTATAACTTCAACAGCTCCATTTACCATCCATATTTCCTGTTATATCCCCTATTATGTGTCTTTCCTGAAGCTGTCTCATTGTAGAAATGGAATTAAATAACTTTGCCTAGTTTTCAGCATAAGAGAATGCAGCAAAAATATACATATTCAACTGAAGTATAGTGGTACATTATAATATAAATTTTATTGCAAACGATGGCTTAAAGTCTTGACTATTCTTATTTACTATAATATCGGTGACCAAAGCATTGTTTTTCTTTTCAACATATATTAATGTCAGCTAAGGACAGGGTAAATTTTGAATGCTATCCCAAAGATGATGGAAATCTCTAGAACACCAAGAAGTACGTGTAAAAGTTTTACTCTTGTCAATGAGTACATCACAGTTGTATTCATGAATAAAGGGCACTATGGCACTATAATGGGGCCAGGACACTATAGCTTTAGTGTTACTCTAACTATTTTCATGGATTGATGTCAGCGACACCCAATATGGCCAATTCTATTAGCACTTTGACTAAGGTGTGTCAGTAGGCTAACTCATATTCTTTGTTTGTATTGTTTAACATTTCATTTTTTGATAAAAAGGATTGTATA
>NW_004949150.1:879094-879956 GCF_000317375.1 Microtus ochrogaster
TTAATAAATAATTAATAAAAAAAATAATAAAATATTCGACTCCCGGTATGGGAACCAAATAATAATAATAATAATAAATAAAATAAAACAGAATAAGACTTCACTAGGTTAACACTAAGCTTTCTCCCATTAAGTATACTATTGCCACTTTTAAATACTAAGCTCCTTGGAAAGAAAGAGAAGTATCTTAATTACTATCTCATCTGACAACGCTTGCATTACCTGGCCAACTCCACAACAGCATTGTGCCTACTTTTGTGTTGTTTTCATCCTTGATCTCAGAACATAGTTTTAAACTGACTCTTACTACTCTAGAGATCAGAAACTCCCAAGTGAAACCAAGGAGTATTTAACCTTTGGTTAATTAACGTGTCCATACCCAAGAGCTAGAGAGATGGCTCAACTGTTAAGAGCTCACACTGTTTTTGCTGAAGACAGAGTTCAACTTCCAGCACCTATGCTGGGTGGCTTACAATCTCCTGTAATTCCAGATCTAAGGCGAGCCAGCACCTCTGGGGTCTGCGATTAATTGATGCGCCATCATATCTCCTTGAGGTTTAAATCTGCTATCCATGATAATTAATTATAAGTTTTTTAATTTTTTAAACTTTTGTTCATGTGTGCAAATATGGGTATTTGCACATGTGTGCAAGTGCACATAGAAGCCAGAAAAATACATTGGATCCCCTAAAACTGGAGTCACTGGAGGTTGCATGATACTTGATGTGGATGTTAGGATATACTCTCAGATGCTCTAAAGAGCAACAGGGGCTCTTAACCATCGAAGCTATGCTTACCTCCCCATTAATCATCTTTTCACAAACCTATGGGTCAGTGTCCTGTTATGTTTGGGGAAATGTCC
>NW_004949150.1:880122-891906 GCF_000317375.1 Microtus ochrogaster
CTATTAGCACTTTGACTAAGGTGTGTCAGTAGGCTAACTCATATTCTTTGTTTGTATTGTTTAACATTTCATTTTTTGATAAAAAGGATTGTATATCTTGAGTGGTAACATACTAAGATGGGAGTATCTAATGAAAAACTACTGTCGTCATCATAACTTAAAAAACCTGTATTTGTACACAGTTAGTAGTTCTACTTATTAGATATAGAATATATATATATATTATATACTATGTTGTATTATGTGTGATAATATATGTCTAACATGTGCCATGTATGCATTCTTTATTATTATAAGATACAAGTTTTGAAAAGAAAACTGACAGTATCTCTTAAGGACAATTTGGCACAAATGAGCAATCTGGATGGTTTTCTTCACAAGAGGGTTAATGTACAGCTATATATTTGTTCAATGAGAGACATCTTTCATAATTGGAAGTAATATTTATGCTGAGTTTGAAGCAACATTTCCCACATATACTTGCTACTTTCTCCTAGTTATCTTCCAAGCAAAAAAGCAGCTTACATAAGATAGAACTTTATTTCTCAATATCTCAGAGTCTAGATATAGATTCTTTCTACCTCCTTCTTTCTCTATCACCAGGGAGGTATCTTCACCTGTGTAGTGTATAGATTTTTCAAGAAGAAATTAAGGCTACTCAATGTCTATATAAGAAATGAGAAGTACCTCTATCTAATTTATATCCTCCTGCAAACATTTGGTCTCTTAGTCAAAGCAGTACAGAAGAATCTGACAATACAATCCTCAGGTGGATGGGCATATGCCTAGAAAGGCACTTTTGCCATGAAAGGAATGAAGTCAGAGGAACCAGCTATCAGGCACACTCTGCCAACTCTGGCTCTCTTATGAGTCATTTTAGATATACAAAAGGGCGCATAGTTTGTTGTAACAATATCATAGATGCATATGGTATATTAATCACAACCACTCCTTACTACCTGACCTGCCAATCCTCCTCCTAGACTCCAAGAGTTACTCTCAATATTGTGAATTGTCTTTCTCAAGTGGGACCTATGCCTTCACATGCATACATGACATTCTTGGGGAAGCAAGATGATCCTTGCTTATAGAAAGACAACATGTTCTATCTGTTCCCTAATGAGATAAAGAACCGAGTCATCTGTTACTCAGAGTTACTGATAATATATGCACACCAAGTCTGTCAACCGTGAGTCTTTGTCTCAGTAGAGTGCAAGCATCTTATTGATCTTATAGGTCAAGGGCATTAATTTAATTGTATCGTTTCCCATAATAAAAAGAAACATCGCAGAACACAGTTAAATGTCAAGTGGAATGTTCTGAATTATAGGGATTTGCATGTGTGTGTGTGTGTGTGTGTTCCAAATGATTCATCGAATTTTTCCTACTTCTTCTCATTTCCAGTTTGATCACTCATGGTTTCGGGACGCCAGCAATATGTGCAGCTCTGAGCACTTTCCAAACAGTCCTCAGTGAGATGCTTAACTACTTGGAAAAACACACTACTCACAAAAATGGTGGCGCGGCAGACTCTGGCCAAGGACATGCCAACTCGGAGAAAGCCCCGCTGCGGAAAGCTTCAGAGGCTGCTGTGAAGGAGGGCAAAACAGAAAAGACAGACTAGCGACATCAAACAGAATTTATTTCCAGAGAGTCTTGCTGCTCATATTTTTTTTTCTAAAATATATATCATTGAGGGTGACTAATTTTCAGTGGACAAAATCTTTACCCTCCCCAGCCCTCCATAAAAATAAAATCAAAATGGAAATTTAAAAAAAAATGAAACAAAAAAGGACAAGTCTAGAAAAATGGAAAAAAAAAGGAAAACAGCAGTGTAACTGTGTGATGAAATTGTTACTTTTGAATTTTCTGTTATGATAAAACTCCTTTTGTGCACGTAGTTTATTGTTCTGAATTATATACACCACAGTTTTCAAGCACGTCTGGACTTTGGAAGGGCAGCACATGCTTTTTCACATGTAACTGATGCACTTTCTAATCCAGCTATGTAGTTAGGGATCAGAGAACATGACCAGCCTGGAGGAGCCACCAGTGACTGCAGCTCCAACCATCCTTGACTTAACCCCCTCTCACTCAAGAGTGCCTCTCTCCATTAAACAGGCCAATCTGAAATCCATCCACTAGGACTTGTTTGGGGGAACTGACAAAGGCAGTCAAGAACTTTTGTTCTCTGTACTGACAGCAGATCTAAATATTTAGTCACCCCCAGATAACTGAATTATCTGTGCCTTGGTGGTGTTTAAAAATTCCAGAAACTTCCCCCCTTCTACCTATTATTCCCTTCCCTTTAGGCCCCCTCCCCCATTTCTGAGAAGATATTCAGAAGATTTATATGACTCTGTAGGGATGAGAGACGAACTCTTCCTTGCTAACCTTACAGTTCAAAGACATGCTGAACTTAGTACATGGGGTATATGGACACAGGAGAGGGGAGCTTTGCCACTCCTGCGATCTCAGTGGGATGCAACATTGTTTTGCCTGAAAATTAAGAGAAATGGGAACAGTATTATTTCTGAGAAGTCCTGCCTGTAAGACTTGGGGTTCCTTTAAAGTACTGGTGTCAATGACTGTGTGGTTGAAGCGAGAGCTATGGTTTTTTCACTTCTTGCTACTTCTACCTGTCCCACATGTTCTAAACCTTTAGAGGCACAAAAGCATCCAGGCTATGTTCAATAAAGAAAACAAACAGAATAATTCCAGAGAAGACATTTATGTTGAAACCTTTTTGTTCTTACAGCTTTCTTGTCTTTCAGTTAAGACACTACACATGAGAAGTTCCTGACTGCCAAGGCCAGGGATAATTGAAAGAATGTTGGGTCCATATAAACCTGTATATGTCAAGAAAGTTGATTGCCATCATGTTGTTCTAGCATTTCTACTGTTAACAATTAAGCTTTTATATAGGCCAATAAAAAACATAGATCATTATGTAACAAAGGAATTATCTTCATGTGTAGACACTCAACACTTAGTATAGCATGAAAACATTAACATGTTTCAATTATTTTAAAAATCTCTGCCATATTATAACTTCATGGAGAATATTAGCATTATAGCTAATGAGATGAGATATCTGAAACTTTCGTGTATGAATCAAAGAAACTATTTTTACCTGACAATAATTCTTAAAACAGTTTTCTTGAGTCTTGTACAGAAAAGAATCATAATCACTGAAAACCTAAAGTGTTTAGATTAAATTTATACAGCAGGAGACATTCTGAGGAATTCCATAACAATGGCACTTATAGTAATACAGTAGAAGAGCTTAAAATAAAAAAATGTAAAAGTAAAGAATTATAATTTCATGTGTTTAGTTCCATTTTTCAAATTTACCACTATTCATGGCTTTAATTTCTTAAATAAAATAAACATAAAACAAAGCCAACATTCTTCCACAGTTCCAAATTTTATGAGAAAATAAGTGAGACCATGTATCAAGTTTCCCATACTGTAAAATACATATACCAAGAAATGGTAAATATTCCAGTTTAGCAAGTGGTAGGAAAGTTACATCTAGATAATGTGGACTACTGTTTCCTCAATAAAACCTCCACACGAATTGTTCTTTATCCCATTTAGTATTAATAATACCCTTGTATTTAATATGGCATTTTGAGATGCATACTACTAGTACTTGATGTAGTTATAGACCGTGCCAGTTGTTCACCAATCATCAGCTGGAAACTCCAGGTCTGGCTTATGTTACCAGTCTACTTCTTCACCCTTAGTTATAACTAGTTTGGGTTCTGAACACCTCAGTGGGGTGTTATTACTTATTAGCCTTGAAACAAGACGTAACTATAACTACAGTGCTTATTACTTACCAGGATTGCGGGTGTTTTAAGAGCCTTAATGGACAACACCCATCATTTCACTTAACCAGCCATTAGAACATAAATGAGTTGATGGACTGGTCCTGTTTAGAATCCTCATTTATTATCATATTCTAATAGACATTGTTAATACCAGCTTTTGCCTTGTATATAATAGGTAATCAACACTTTTTAAATAAATGAATAAATGAATGTGTGTTTGTTCTTTGTCCAAAATGGGCCAAAGGACCTCCTAAGTTTTGATGTTTTCTTTCTACACTCAGTGTTTCAGTTGGGCTTGTTTCCTTCCCCTTTGGTAATTTGAGGCTAAATTTTATTGGAATAACGAAAACTTTTCATGATAGCTCATTAGTTACATATAGATATATTTAATATGAAACTACATGGAAACCTAGTTAGATATCAAAATTTCAATAAAAATCAAGTTAAAATATTTTCATAGTTTATAATGAAGATAAGTAAAAAAAAATTTGGTTTTCCATGTTATAAGTGAAAAATGAGCCTATTCAGATAAACTATTACAAAGACAAAAAACCAATTGTGCAAACCTATTAAATTTACTAAAACAATAAGAACTTAACATTTCAACTTGGTGGAGTAAGTTAAGTTTCTATACGAAGACATGCTTGCTTTGCAGCTGTTTAAATGTCACAGTTGTAGCTATATCATTAGATTTACCATTGGGATTACGTGTGGTCGCTCTAGAAAAATAAATAAAAAGTCTGAGTTACTTTCTTCTTTTGTTTGGAGAGATCAGGAGATGGTAAATGCTGATTGGTGCCCCCTCTGCCTTCATTGTAGATTCCTTATCCCTGGATGAATTCCTCCTTGACCTTGCAGGTTCTCTGCTTCCTGTTTCTTGAGGGGTGTGTAACAGGTAAGGCTGAGCCCGACAGGGAGAAGCTGCAAGCATCCTTATCTAACAGTGACACTGATGAGAATTTCACCCTTCTAAGATAAATATGTCAATAAATTATCCTTAGTATTAATGAATGAAAAAACAGAATCCATTTTCTCATATTTTCTCCCCTATGTGCTTCTTTGTAAGCATGTTATATGAGAGAAATTTTATAAATGATCAAAACCCTGAGTCTGTAACCTTCTTAGTAAGGACAAGCCAACGTATGAGAGCAGGCTGACGTCACCATTTGGGGCCAAACTACCTGGGATCAGTCAACAGTTCTTTGCTTCGCATTGTGTGATCTTGAACAAATTGTTGGATTTTCTGTGCCTTTGACTCTTCCCTTCTGTAAAATGAAGATATTAACAGTCACATACTCCCAGAATTATTATCAGAGCTGCTTATCTCCAAACAAAAAAAGATTAGTGCTATGTAAATGTTAGCTATTCTCTTCAATACTTAAAATTTGGACCATTGACTTTTACTTACAGATCAGTTTCTTGGCAATATATGTAGCCTCTTTGATGGCAAAATATCTCCTAAAGACTGGGGATCCAGAGGGAAATAGAACTTTATCAAAGTTTGTGTGACTGATAACAGTCTTTGAAACATGGGGAGTGCCATAGCACAAGCAAATACAGAATACTATAGCTCAAAGCTGTCTAACATCTGGAAAACAGAAGCTGGAGCCAGGGAATGAAATAAAAAAAAAGGTTATAATCAGGAAAGGGGGAAAGTGAAAATAAGGACAGGGAAGAAATGCTGGCTGTGAGAGAGCTTAAACACTAAACACTTAGGGAAAGGATGCTGCACAAATGTCAGCAGACTCACTTCCCTTCTGGTTATCCCTACCTGCTTCTCTATTGGGCAGCAATACAGATTTTGGGCACACTATCTCAGAAAATAAGTATGACTCAAACACAAAGAATACACGAAACAAGAGGCAAATTTCTACACAAGTTTTCCATTTCAAACCTGAAACACCTTCCCTTTTTAGAGGAGTGAGATATGGTTCAAGGTTAGGGCACTAACCTACCATCTCCGAGGCACTGAGTTAAATCTCTAGAACCCCAAACAATAACACTATCTTAGGTTCTCAGTAACTTAAGGTTGAAAGGCTTACTCCAAAAGGACAGTTATACTGTGCACAATCAGAGACACAGAAAGAGACACAAAGACTGGAAAATAGCCTAGTGGTTTGGGAAAGAGGGGAAGGGGAATTTTAAACAACTTCGGTATCATTGATTCTCTGATATGTTAGTAAAATGGTGATGGCAGAGCGTATGCAAGAAACCAGCTAATATCTGATTTCACTTAGGGCCCATTCCATGAGTGGGAAGCCATATTTGACACAGCTTGGGTAATTAAGAATCTGAGACTAGATAGCCCAGGGACCTAGGGCAAAACCTAATACTATGATTTGCCTAAAATAACATAGCAATAAATTGAATTATTGCATTCTGCTTTACTTGTAGATTAGTACCTTTGCTCAATCATCCTCAGAGAAGCTTTCTCCAGCAGCAAATGGGAACCAATGCAAATACTCTCACAGCCTGAGAATAGAAACATCACAGAGCTCAACACTAAATAGGATGTCTCCATCAGGTCTCTCACCTCAAGGCTCAGGGAACCATGTGGAAGAGGGAGGTGGAAAGGTGCAAGGGCCAAAGGAGATGGAGACTCTCAATTAAACAAGGTCCTCCAAGTCCACATGATCAAAAATCATATGAACTCACAGAGACTGAAGCAACACGCACAGGGCCTGCATGGGTCTGCACCAGATGGGGTTCTAACCTAGAGGTTATCACAGATTGATAGCCATGAAAAACCAAAAATAAATTTAATAAAAAGAAAACAATAATTTAGTTTTCTCTAAGGGAGTCTCACTGGGGAAACAAATACTTAAAGATGAGTTGTATACCCAGTAACAGGTGACCAACAAAAAATGAACTCAAATGTCTTGTTGACACTTTTGAAAATATTGTCTTCATTCTAATTTTTATTTTATGTATATTTATTTTCTCTTTTTACCCTACAGGTCCTTTGCATATATATTATGACTTCCACGTTAGTAGGGTTTTTTTGTTGTTGGTTTTTGTTTTGTTGTTTTGTTTTTGGTTTTCGAGACAGGATTTCTCTGTAGCTTTGGAGCCTGTCCTAGCACTTGCTCTGTAGACTGGGCTGGCCTCAAACTCACAGAGATCCACCTGCCTCTGCCTCTCTAGTGCTGAGATTAGTTGCATGTGCCACCACTGTCTGGCCTCTTTAGTGTTTTGATGGGACTCTTGAATATGTAAATGAGTGAGTCTGTACATCTATATCTGTTTCTGTGATTTCCTTAGGCTCTCTTTCTTCTGTTGGTTTGTTTTGCACCGTTCCAATCTCTCAATTTTTGTTCTCTCCTACTTGTTGTTATTATTATCCTTTAGATGCCTGTTTTTCTTCTGATGAGCATTAGAAAGAGGGTAGATCCTAAGGAGGAACTGAAAGAGCAGCGAAACAGAAATCTATAATCAGGATATACTATGCTTAAAATCTATGCTTTTGCGGGGGGAGAGTGGGTTTTGAATTTGGGTTTTCGAGAAGGGTTTCTCTATATAATTGCTCTGGCTACCTTAAAACTTTCTTTGCAGACCAGACTGGCCCCAAACTCACAGAAATTCACCTGTTTATGCCTACTGAGTGCTGGAATTAGCAGCATGAGCTGCCATGCCTGACACTGACACTCTATTTTTAATAAAAGGATTTTTTTTAAAAAAAAAACTAGAAATAAAAGAAGCTATTTGAAGAAATATTATGATATAATATATACTGGTTTCCAGCTTCAGCAATATATAGTATAGAAGAATGGTTATCTCTAGAAGTCAGTAATAACAGAGACTCCGGGTGAGCCCACACTTCTTAAGATTCTAAATCCTTCCCACCCAACTCTGGGACATAAATGCCACCTGTGATGGATGAGATTAATTGTCACTGTAATAGGATCTAGAATTAGTGATGAAAGACATGCCTTGGTGGGTCTGTGTGGGTATTTGGAAGTATCAACTGAAGGAAGAAGTCCCTTCCTCACAACAGGTGCTACTTTCAAATGAGTGGCCCAGATATCAAACAATACAAGAAATAAATCTATGCTGCTTGCCTGCCTTCACCTCCTGCTGTAAATTCTACCTTGTTATCATTGCTGCTGCTGCTGCTGATGCTGTTGCTGCCATCAGAATTCAGCTGCTTTGACCTTCCAATGTGCACTAAAGTACAATGATTTTTCAAAAATATAAAAATTATTTTACTTAATATTCATACATGCACATAATATTTTTTGATCCTACAATTCCTGTTCTATCGTCTGGCCCGGCTGTATGTGTTCTATTTTTTGTAATACCCTTTGTGTTCATTTAGTGCTGTCTGTATATTTATTGGTGTCAGACCATATACTGAAGCATGGTGCCCATATCAAAACACAAGCAAGAATGAGGTCTGGAGAGATGACTCGGAGGTTAAGAGAAATTGCTGCTCTTGTAGAAGACATGGGTTCCCATCCCAGAACTCATGTTGGGCAGTTCTATACCACTTGTATCTCTGCTTCAAAATATCTGATGTTGTCTTCTGCTCTTTTTGGGAATGCATACACATGGGCTCATACATGTGCTGGAGCACAGGAGTCTACAAGAGTGCCCACCCACAAGTAAATAAAAATAAAATGATCTCTCTCTCTCTTCTCTCTCTCTCTGGCTTTAGTATTGGTTTTGGTTTTTGTGAGACAGGGTCTCACTACCAGCTCTGGCTGTTCTGGAACTCACTATGTAGACCAAGCTGACCTTGAACACAAGGACATTCTGCATTCCAAGGGCTAGAATTAAAGGAGTGTATATCTGGCAAATAAATATTTTTTAAAAGACAAAAATAGAAAGTAAATCTTAGAAAATAAATTGATGCTTCTTATATATCCAAATTGACAGATAGCTATCCATACCTACTCCCATTTGCCCAATAGTGGATTCAAAAATATTAATACACTTTGGGGGAATTTGAAATAATTCAATATCTTCACAGAAAAGGATGAACTAATTTTTTAAAATAAATATGCACTCTTGAGTTATTGCCAACTGGATTCTGAGTTTTCAAACATATACCTCTTTAATACTTTTTGTTGTTGTTGTTTTGTTTTTTTGAGATAGTGTTTTTCTGTGTAGCCTTGGCTTTCCTGGAACTCACTCTGTAGGCTAGGCTGGCCTCAAACAGAGAGATTCACCTGCCTCTATATCCCTGCTGGGATTAAAGGCATGCACCACCACCACCACCTGACAATATTGCATAGACTTAATTACATCTCTCTTATCAAAAGCTAGTGGGAAAGGGCACTGGGGCATGACATAAATATATGTTTGCTTTTTTCAAGTCCGGTGTTATTGCTGTCAGTGTGAGCTAGTACAATCCTAAATCCTCGACTCTATTTCACCACATGCTCCTTTTCTTTAAGTGATATTATCTAATACCCCATAATTCAATCACATAATTTTATGTTAAAGATCATCTACTGTGATCTATTTTTGCTTTTGCCCTGGGTATGTCCAATATCACAGTCTGAAAAGTCTTCCTATAAAGAACTCCATGGAAGTATCATAGTCATATGGTCTCTGTCTCACCTCCTGCTGCACAATGTGAAAGGAATTGTATGCAATATATGAGCAAATGGCCACAAATAGGATTTGGGGAGATCTGAACAAATGGCTATTCACCCTACATAAGACACTGACTACAGAACGTAGAAACAATTCCATCCATGCATAGCTTAGCGAACCAGCTCGTTTATGGGAAGGACTTACAGGAGCGTGGGTGAGAGGTTGCTTCCAGAAATACAGATGACGCCAAGGTGACTGCATCATTGAAAAGCTGCCCTCGCATTGGTGTTAACTGGTAGAATATGCATTCCTGGGGCATATTGTATACTTATGGGCAGTTTGACTAGGTAAAACCTCATCCCTCATAAACAACCACTGTTGCTTCTATAACCCTGAGGGTAGGCCTTGTAGATTTTGTAAGTTACAGCAACTTCCTACACCTTGAGAGTCTCCCTCTCAAGAAGGAATAAGTGACAGTCGATGAGGAAATGTTTCAATTCTGCTAACATAGCCTACATGATAGGTTTCAAGGACTCACCATCTACAAAACAGGCAGTAGCCTGGACTCATTCTGGGGACTGTAGTTTCACAACTCCTGACTTAGATTCCACTTCTGGCACTTGATGCCAATATGATTAAATTCTCTTGACTGGGATGGCAGAAATGTTATTTTCCACTTTCAGGTTTTACTAATAAAAAATAGCCATGCATTTTTCTTCATGTTCTGTTCAGCATGAAGTGACTGATGTTCCAATCCCAGGACAAACACTCTCGGGCATGGCATGGCTGACAGTTTGCACCCAGGACTTCTTTGTTGTGGAACCTGCCTTTTGAACTGTGGGGTCTATCATACATGCTTGGCTTGGGTGCAACCAGTAACATCTGTCCCAACTGCGACAAACAAGATTATGCCAACACACTGAAAATCATTTCACAGCCTTTGGTTTCTTTGTTTTGTTTTGTTTTGTTTTGTTTTGTTTTGTTTCTGTTTTTGTTTATAAGATGGCTTAGACACAAGCCAGAGGACTTGTTCCCTGAATGGCTAAGTGGAGGGGATGAACACATTACTGTGGCCCTAAGTTCTATTATGGCAAATCATTGAAGCTTATGGTGGTGAGAACAGGAAGATGTTTTATTGTAGATTAGCCTAACTTAACATAAAGTCAATACATTCCGGATTATTCTGGTTACTACATTCTAAATCCTATACAACATCTGCGTCCTGATAAGTAGCAACTTCAAACTGTGCATATATTAGAATATGAATTCCTAACCAGTCTCCTCCCTTACCAACGTTTCCTGTTGAATTTAGCTCTATCTCTGATGAATGTCCCTTCCCTTATGATTTCCCTAAGTAAAAACTTGCTAGTCATCTTAAATGTCTTTCTTTCTCCACTTTATCCTACAGTTAATCACTACATAATAAAAAAATTAGTACCTTAATGCTCTGATAAATTAAATTTTAGGTTCAGTGGTACACTGTATAAGGTAGTTCCTCCCTCGGTTGAAGGTACCAACAGTTCATGACTACATTACTGCAATAGTTTCACTCCTTAGTTCCATTCTGCTCACCGAAGGGCCTTATTCTGTAGCAGACATCTGGTTTGCCTATCCTGTGGTACTCTTCATAACGATACCCGTTGTAATAAAATCCATCACTTCTGCCTGATTTACAGTGTCCTTTAGTCTTGGCCTTTGCTCTCTCTGCTAATTTCCTCTCACTGTTTCTTGTATCTCCTGTCTCATGTACTTCCTAGAAGTAAACGCATGGACATTCTATTCTCCAGTCATATGAGGCTTCTTTGAATTTCTGAAAATTTTCATATCTAATACTTTTCCAACATAGCTCTCTTAGCTTGAAATACTACGTACTACGTAGTTCCCATTATCTTCCAACTCCTACTTTTCACCCCCTCAACTTGGAAATCATGAATCCAGTGCAGTTACCTTCATTTTTGTATTGCTTCATAAAATGTTTTCAGTTTGGTGGCATAGTTCAGCATCAAGTTAGTACTATACATTTTTATTTGTTTGGTTTTCCAGACATAGTTTCTCTGTGTAGTCTTCACTGTCCTGGAACTCGATCTGTAGACCAGACTGGCCTCAGACTCATAAAGATCTGCCTGCCTCTGCCTCTCAAGTGCTAGGATTAAAGGCATTTGGACACCACTGGCCCGCAAGTATTGTACATTTTTATAGGTCACAAGTCTAACCAAATATTAATTTGAGGATTAGGTGTGGTGATGCACACCTTTACTCCCAAAACTCTGGAGGCAGAGGCAAGCAGAGCTCAGTGGGTTTGAGTCCAGCCTGGTCTACATAGCAAAGTCCAAGCTAGCCAGTGATTTTTGGTGAGGTCCTGTGGTTAAACACACACACACACACACTCACACACACACACACACACTCA
>NW_004949150.1:892006-892584 GCF_000317375.1 Microtus ochrogaster
TACTAATTATTAGATAGTCTTGCTGCTTTCTGGAGGTTCTCAGGAAGGTCTGCTTTCAACTTATGGCAAAACTTCCTCCTTTGAAGCTGATAAATTTAGGGGAAGATTTATATTTCCTGAAATCCATTCCACATATGGAATGCAGCACACAGCATTTAAATACAAAAAGTAGCTAAAAGTTAGAGGGTGTGTCACACACAAAGAACCAACTCTCTGAAGGAGGAAAGCGGTGATAATTAGAAATGATTCCTGTTCTGGTTTATAGCTACAACAAATGTAACATCTTTTTTTCCCTAATTCTTTTTCCTCCACAAGAAATTCATGAGTGTTCAAAAATAATGGAAATAGCTATTTACATCCAGACGGCTATACCAGCTCCCAGTGACTGCATAAGCCACCGAGCATATTCTACTGCCCTCTGCTGGAAAATGCCGCTAATGCTCACTTTTCACACAGATTGCAGAGGAAGAAACGGCTGTGCATTTTTTAATTATAATTCAACAACTAGATATTACCATTTCCAGCCATGTGCCTCCTAAGATATATGATGTTGGGGAGGAGTACGATTATTGGTACAG
>NW_004949150.1:893189-895867 GCF_000317375.1 Microtus ochrogaster
AAGCAGAGGGGGGAAATGCTCAAACTCTGGCACAGTAATGTCCTTTCAGACACAGGGCTAGAAATTCCTGTGCATTTCTACTTTAATTAGGCTCATGTTTGTATCTCAGCTTTAGTAGAAACTGCCCTGATAGAGCAAGTGCCTAAACAGTGTGTTAGGTGCACAGTGTTGCCCCAGAGAAGTGCTGTGGTGACCTCATTACAGAACTGAGAAAATGAAGGCAGAGAGAACAAGTTACATTTACACATTTCAGAGGCTGTAAGTAAAGGCTGGAGTCTTGAGTCAAGGCTACGGCTTAAGAGCTCTAGCTTATTCCACCTAAACCCTGTGTGCTGCCACCGGTCTTCTCCAAATCCGATTTGTCTAACTATGAAATGATACTAAAGAAACCTCTCTGACGGGATCTGGGTAAGAACTTCAGAAGTGTGAAGACAGGCTTTGGGGCTTTGGGATTGTCAGGTGCTGCAAAGCAAACAAACAAACAAAAATACCAGTCACTGGGTGCAGTGGTGCACACCTTTAGTCTCAGCCAGCACTCAGAAGGGAGATAGGCCAGCAGAGATCTGTGAGTTCAAGGTCAGCCTGGTCTACAAATCAAGTTCCAGGACAGACAGAGCTTTTGCACAGAGAAGGAGAAACCATATCAAGAAAAACAAAACAAAATAAAAAACAAAACAAAACAAAACAAAAATACCATTTGAATTCTGTTGCTAAACAACTGTTGTTTATACAGCACCTGACATTTGTCATGTTCCTCCAAGCAGGGACTAGATCCATAAAACAACCAGAAAGTCTGTGCACAGGTCCTCTTCAGGGGAGAATCAAAGAGACCATCTTCTCCTTCCCTTTGTGTCAGAGGTGAGACTGGTCATGCCACCCTGCAGCAGATGCTTGCCCAAGACTTGTGAAAGCTGAACCCCAGAACTCACCTTCAGATTTGTGCCATTTCATCATGCTGTGCTTTTTACTGACACAGCTTGCTGTTTACCATTATTACCTCCTAAAGTATGAGGAATCCCAAGTTGTCTTTGCATTGTTTAAGGTTTTTTCAGCACATACTGATTGCCCAAAGTAATGGGTTCCCTTGTGACATTTTCCTACATTCATGAAAAGTACTTGGGTCATTCATCCGTTACCCTCTCTTGTCTCTCTCCAACCAGGCTCCAGTTCTTACCAAATAATGTCTTTTTGGCTTTAATGAATCTTTGTGTGTGTTTGAGTGTTTGTTGTTGTTGTTGTTGTTTTGTTTTGTTTTCTTCCAGACAGGATTTCTCTGTAGCTTCAGATCCTTTCCTGGAGCTAGCCCTTGTAGACCAGGCTGGCCTTGAACTCACAGAGATTCACCTGCCTCTGCCTCCCTAGTGCTGAGGATTAAAGGCATGTTCCACCACCACCTGGCTGACTTTAATAATTTTTTTTTCAAAATCTATATTCCACATATGAGAGAAGATGTGCTATCCACTGTCCATCCATTTCTCTGCAAAGGGCACAGTCCGCCATTCTTTCTGAGTAGTACTCTACTGGGTATATACTCATCCTCTCTTTGTTATTTAGCCTTTCCTTTTTCTTAAATTCCAGGAGGGTTACATTCACTCCAAAAGCATGCATGCCCAGCTGTGCTTTCCAAGTTGAAAGCACGTTTAAAGCTTTGCTGAAAGCTTTGCTCAATGGAAAACACCTGTCTCTACTTCCCGTTTACCATACTAACTGCATCAGTACTCATGAAGGTAAAGTTGAGAATTTGTGCAAATTCATGTTCACTGCTGAAGTGTCTTCACGTTTGAATGCTTGCATTCCCAGGTCTGCACTTGTCTGTTTTGTTTCTTTGACTTTCTTTCTTGTCTATTATCTCTTTTTTTTTCTTTTCTCATTCCCTCACCCAGTTCTCTGTCTCTCTCAGTCTCTGTCTCTCTACCCTTCTCTGTTTCTCTCTCTCTCTTTCTCTACACCCCTCTCTGTGTTGGTTGCTTTTTTTCAGCTCTGAACAAGTATTAATATTAGTGGGAAGAAGGAACTTCTGTTAAGAACTGAGGAACCGGCTCCATCAGACTGGCCTGTCCGTAATGCTCTTTAGGGCATTTGCACATGTCTGTCTCAACTACTTGACCAAGTTCTTTCAAAAGATCAAATGTTTAGGTCAGTACTCCCTTTTTTTTATTAGATTATTTGTTCTTTTGATGACCAATTTTGTTGTTTGAGGTTTTCTGTCCTGCCCGGTTCCTACAATCATTAAGTCCCCCCAAAATCACACAGAGGTCTACATTAGTTATAAACCGATTGGTCCGTTAGCTCTTATAACTTATATTAGCCCATTATTCTTGTCTATGCAAAAGCCACGTGACTCAGTACCGTATTCAGACAGTCATTCACATCTCCTTTTGTGGCTGGGTCACAACTGCGGAACAAGCTTTCCTCTTCCCAGAATTCTCCTATTCTTGTTGTTTTGCCTCAACGTCCTGCCTGGTTGTCTGGTTGTCATGCCTATACTTCCTGCCTTGCTACTGGCCAATCAGCATTTTGTTAAAATACAGTTGACAGGGTACAAACCATTGTCCATAGCACAATTTCTTGAGTTCTTTGTATATTTGAGAGATCAGATCTCTGATGTGGGGTTAGTGAAGATCTTTTCCCATTCTATAGGCTGTCTTTCTGTCTCGTTGGCTGTGTCCTTTGCTTTA
>NW_004949150.1:896707-915696 GCF_000317375.1 Microtus ochrogaster
AGTGTGGCGATTTCTCAGAAAATTAGGAAACGACCTTCCTCAAGACCCAGTAATACCACTTTTGGATATATATATCCAAAGGATACTCAATCATGTCACAAGAGCATGTGCTCAACTATATTCATAGCAGCTCTATTTGTCACAGCCATAACCTAGAAGCAACCTAAATGCCCCTCGACCAAAAAATGGATAAGGAAAATGTGGTACATTTGCACAATGGACTATTACACAGCAGAAAAAAAATAACATCTTGAATTTTGCAGAAAAATGGATGGAGATAAAAAACATCATTTTGAGTGAGGTAACCCAGACACAGAAAGATAATTATCACATGTACTCACTCGTAAGTGGTTTTTAAAAACAAAGTAAAGAAACCCAGCCTACAAATCACAATCCCAGAGAACCTAGACAACAATGAGGATCCTATGAGAGACATACCTAGATCTAATCTACATGGGAAGTAGAAACAGACAAGATCTCCTTAGTAAATTGAGATTATGGGGACTTTGGGAGAGGGTTGGAAAGGAGGGGAGAAGCAGGGAGGGGAGCAGAGAAAAATGTAAAGCTCAATACAAATCAATTAAAAAATCAAATGTTATAATGCTCTTCTTTAGGTAGTTCTTATATGTCCAGTGTTCCACCCTGTATATCCATTTTTCACCGTGTAGATGGGAAATAGTCCTTTCCACACTTTAGTTGTGAGCCACTGAGTCGCATGCTTCATTTGTAAATTCTGATGTAATAGAGTCTCGCGACTCTAATTTGGAAATTTTGAGGGGATTCCCAGTTTGGGTCTGCTACCATCAATCAACATTGGATATCTTAATTTGTTTTCTTAAGAACAATGAATTCTTATCCCTATAAATATCCCCAGAGAGGAGTTACACAACTTGTCCATCATGATGAATTATTAATCTGGGGAAAGTGATTGTAGAAAGCTCCAAGGTCAAAGAATTTGATCCCCAAACTGATAATTTTTAAATCAGTCATATCCAAGTTCAGATAGAAGTAGGTTTGTTTATTTTATAGAAAAGTCTTCACTTCTCCAGATGATTAGCCTTCCTTCTTAAAATGATATACTTTTAGTGTATTAAAATAAACACTATTTCATAAGAAGAAAATAGCAATTTTATTAACTGCTTTCTTGAAGGATCACTCTGTCCGCTAACTGAGAACATGAAGGAATCATCCAGTCAGAATGACTATCACCACAAAAACAAATGACCACAAATGCCAGGGAGGACTGGGAGAGGAACACTATTCATTGACTGCAGGACTATATACTGGTACAACCACTGTGGAAATCAGCAAGAGCGTTTCTTTTAAAATTCAAAATTGCCAACACTCAGGAGGCAGGGACAGGCAGATCTTTGAGAGTTTGAAGCCAATCTAATCTCCAAAGCAAGTTCTAGGACATCCAGGTTATAGAGAAAAACCCTATCTTGAACAACAGAAACAAAGCAAAACAAAAAAAAATTGAACTACTTTAAGACCCAGATGTGGGCTGGAGAGATGGCTCAGCAGTTAAGAGCATTGCCTGCTCTTCCAAAGGTCCTGAGTTCAATTCCCAGCAACCACATGGTGGCTCACAACCATCTGTAATGAGGTCTGGTGCCCTCCTCTTCTGGCCTGCAGGCATACACACAGACAGAATATTGTATACATAATAAATAAATAAATATTTTAAAAAAAAGACCCAGCTGCATCATTGTTGGGTATATCTCCCCACCTCCCCCAAAAGTTTATTCTATCACAAAGATACCTGGATATCCACATATTTTACTGTCATATTCAAAATAACAATGAAATGGAATCAACCTACGTGTCCATCAACAGGTCAATGGATAATGAAAATATGATGCATATATAGAGTAGAATCTTAGTCATCCATAAAGACAATTAAGTCTGCAGGAAAATGAATGGATCCTGAAAATATTTTATTAAGTAAGGTAACTCACAATGACAGGTAGTGCATGCTTCCACTGGGATACAGTTGTTACATGAATGCATATGTCGGGGGCAGTGTAGGGCATGAAACAAGAAAGGGGATCATGAAAGGGGGAAAATGTCTTAATGAAAGCAGAAAGAATAAAATAGAGTAATAGAATATATGTACCATGAAAGTGGGAGGGGATTTTTGGAAAGAGAAAGAGTAGATGAAGAAGAATAGGTAGACGAAAAACAATGATGAGGGAAGAGTATACACAAGAACAAAGTGTGCACGAACATGCCGTAATGAAACCTGTTATTGTAGCTGAGGGGTGGTGGCACATACCTTTCATCCCAGCACCCAGGAGATAGAGGCAGATGGATATCTATGAATTTGAGGCCAGCCTGGTCTGCAGAGTAAGTTCCAGGACAGCCAAGGCAATTACACAGAGAAACCCTGTCTTGAAAAGAAACCCGTTATTGTGTATGTTTATTAACAAAAAATAAATTTAAACAAACACATGCTTACATATGTATTTTTTTGTGATGTCAAAGTATTTTTTACAGGTTTTATTTTATTTTTAATTACATTTATACGAGTCTGGATGTGTGTTCTGAGTGCAGATGCCTATGGAAGAGGCATCTGGTCCCCTCGAGATGGAATTACAGGTGATCGTGAGCCATCTAACAGAGGTGTTGAGAACTAAACTCAGGTCCTCTGCAAAAGCAGCATGAGCTCTTTACTGCTGAGTCACCTCTCTAACACCATAAAGACCATGTATATGCATGTATATGGGTTTCCCATAGCCAAGTAAAGCTGATTTCTTCGGAAACTTCCAAGACATGAGAAAAAGAGTTAGTAGTGTACATATAGTCTTCTCCAATCATGAACATTATTTTTGAGATTCAAAAACTTATAAAGAGCCAAAATGCCTCATCCACTTATTAAATAAATGCTAATTGAAAAGCAGCTAAGACCCATGTACTTTTATAGGATGTGATGATATCTTGGAAATTAAATTTGAAGTGCACATGCACCACTCGCTCACTCACTCAATGGCTCAACAGATGACTCGGTGGTTAAGAACACTGGCTGCTCTTCCAGAGGACCTGGATTTGATTTGCAGTACTCACTTGGCAGCTCAAAGCTATAACTTTAGTTTCAGGGGCTCTGATGGTCCCCCTCTACTGACCTCTTCAGAAATAAGGCACACACATGGTGCACAGACATACATGGAAGCAAAACATCAATAATATACTTATTTCTTAATTTAAAACTTTGAATGTCCCTACCCATGCCAAGCATCCATTATCAAAAGGAAGAAGAGAGAGGAAACAAGACTCAGATTCTAGTCTTCATTTTTCAATGTATTCACTATTACCTGTTTCAACTGTGCTGGCTTCATAGCTCAGCTTCCCCATTGTACAATTTTTGTGTGTCTTTTGTCTACCTAATCCAAGAGTTTTGAAGTTTAATAAAATAGCAAGGACACAGAAAACTACACACCCAAAAGAAAATTAGGATACAGGCAAGTTATATCTGAGATACGTCTACAAAATGAATTAACCCTTCAGGAAGACAGTTGTGCTGTGGAGCATGCAGCAGTAGCGATCTCCTAGACAAATGTGGTTTACTCCAACTATGGCCAGAGAAATTGGTGAGCACTCATTTGACAATTCTTGGAGAAGGTGAAGCGATGTCAATAGCAGAGAGAGCAGCCAGGCTGGGTAGCTCATTCCTGTAATCCTAGCTCCGAAAACAGGACAATCAAATTGAAGGAATACTTGGACTACAGAAAGAGAATAAGAACAACCTTGTCTCAAAAGGAAATTTGAAAATAGTGAAGGATCCAGATTAGTGCTGGTGTGTTTGCCTAGCAAGCATAGGGCCTTAGGGTCAGTCCCAAAGATAATACATAAATAAGGTCTGAAGAGATGGCTCAGCAGTTAAAAACATTTACTGTTCTTCCAGAGGACCTTTGTCTGGTTTCACTCACCAACACTGGGTGACTCACAAGTACCTGTAACTTCAGTTCTAGTGAAGCCAACACCCTGTTCTGCCCTCCACAGGTACCACATGCTCATAGTGCACATACTGACACACAGGCACACATACAAAATAAAGAAAGAAAGAAAGATATAAATGAATAGGTACATAAGTTTGGAATGTAGCTCAGGTGTGGAGTGCCCTAGGATCAATCCCTACTACTACAAGAGAAAAAAAAAAAAACATGGCAGAGTGAGAAAAGCCTAGTGAGGGGAATCAATCAAAATGATACAATGATGAGGATTGTGTAATGGGGGATTGCAACAATAATCAGATAAGTAAAGGGCATGGAAAAACAGAAATCCAGACAGGTTTGTTGCAATAGCTGCCAGCAGAGGTCTCTAGCCTGGAGCCGAGTCGCTGACAGGGCTAGCATTGAGATGCCAGTTTTCACTAACCACTTCTCTTCCAATTAACATGTGTAGATATTGTTTGTCTCTCCCCCAAATCAGCAGTCTCCCCTTGCTAGGCCCAGTTAACTGGTAAAGACTTGAAAGAAAGAGGAGAACTCTACCTACCCCTGTGTACCAGAATAAATTTGTCATTGTTAGCCCCCTGGGCCCTTTGTCAGTTCCTGTCTGGGAGAACTTAAAAAGGAAGCAACACTTTCAATTCAACTTTTCTCTTTCAAGATATCTATGTCTATCATGTAACTGGCATCAGGCAGGCCACAGTTGAAAGACTGGGTTCATATTAATACAATAAGTTTCTGGAAAAAAAAACTGTGTTACTACAGGTCTCAGGGTAATACAGTCACTTATTTAGGAAGAACTTTAACAAAAAAGTCAAAATATCAGTGTTTTACATCAGAAAAAAATTATTCTGTAATGTAAAAGAAATCAAAGATATTCAAGAATTGATATAGTGATTCCATTCATCAGTGGTGGAGTATAACTGCTGTTCAGCTCCCCGTTAGAGATTTAACTTCAAGGATTAGTACAGGGTCAAAAACAGTTTTATGCTGATTCCTTTAAAATGTTATCTAAATGTTAACATTGTTAAATCTAAAGTAATGTTGTTGTTGGATTTTTAGCATTTCTATGCTTAAGTTTTGAGTCAGATGTATAAGCCAAAATATTGACTATGTCTTTAAATAGATGGGCATCCAATATATATTCATCCTCTCTATATATTTCTAGACATCTATAAACATAGATAATCATTTGTGATGTTTACTCTTCATGACAGCTTGACCGGGTTTGGAATTACAGAGAAGACACCTTTCTGGACCTGCCAATGTTTCAAGGGATTGAAATGAAGAGGGAATACTCACTCCAAATATAGGAAACGTCATCCCATGGACTGGAGTTACAGATGAAATGGAAAGGAAAAAAGTGAGCTGAGCTGAGTACTGCCGTTCATCTCTCTCTGCTTCCTTATTGCTGGATGTGGCCAACCGTCTCATGTCCAAGGAGTCGAAGAAAGCATCTCCTTCCGTAGGTTGTTTCTCTCAGGTAGTTTGTCATAGCAACAGAAACGAATGACTAATGCTGTTTGATGCATTTTTCAGGTTTTAACTGCACAGTGAGTGGGACTATTGGTGGGCAGAAAAAAAATGCGTCCTAGGTGTACATTAGTGGTACAGGCTCAGTCCTTAGAACTACGCTGGGAGGAAAAGTCAAATTTATTTCCGCATCCATAAAGATCTGAAGTCTTCACACACAACAGTTTCAGGTTCCATGTTAAGGTAAGTCAAGTTACAATTATTTAATTATTTTTAGAGTTTTGTTGTTAAATATAACCACAGAAAAGCATCCGTTAATCAAATATGCATTACAATAACATTATAATGACTTCCCTGTGGAAGCTAGGGGGAGGGGTGTTTCTTGATACTCTCAGCAGCCGACACCCAACTTCGCCCTCTGTCTCTCTTTGTGTTTTCTCGGTTTCTTTTCACTTTTAAATCTCCTTTCTTTTAGAAACAGTCTCTAAAATAGATTCTAGAAACAGTTGCTGGGAATGTTGGGCTCTAGCCATTCCTTAGCAGGAGAGCACTCTTGAGGTGGGGGCACAATGCTGGTCACCTGGGCCACCAGTGGAGCAGGTGGTGGTAGAGGCAGATAATCTCAGGGATCCCACCCAATCACAGAAAGAATGAATCCAGATCCCACCAGAAGGAAAGAGAAGCAAGTGTGGGAGGGACCAGGAATTCTTAAAAACTGTTGGGATGACTCCAATCTGTGCCTTCCACTTACCTAGTGCTTTGAGAGCCAGAGCACAGAAACTGTGCAGAGAGCTCGGAAGTTGTGCCTAACCAAGTCTACCCATTTACTCTTCTCCACAGGGCTTGGACCTCATCTCAGCCTTCAGACTCCAGGGCCAGGTGCCATGGATGTGCCCTAGGAAGTATTGGTTGCACACCCATCCTTCAGACACAATCTAATGCATACTGGTATTTTCTCGTTTTCTTTAAGACTAGATCTGGTACTATGGTGTGCAACTAGGTTTCATCCTTGTTTTCAGCATCTCCAGTTAATAAATGAAGGAATATGGTTTGACTATTCTCACCTCCTGGTCCCAGCCTGACTGGTGCAATGTATGAGTTTATGGAACACATATACTTAACCACTGCCTGGCACAGATAATAAATGTTGGCCATTGCTGTCATGACCAACAGAGCTTAATATACACAATAGACAATAAAAATGGTCCACAATTCATTCATTATTTGATCTTAATGGCCAATATCAGGCTCCCATTTGTTTTAGCTACACGTATGAGACAGTTAGATATATGTGAAAGTATATTAAATAAAAGGGACAGAATTTGGAGGATATAACACTCTCACACAGATATACATGCAGGCTAAACACCAATGCATGTAAAATAAAAACAAATTATTAAAAACCTCACAAGCTAATATCATGCAAAATTACAAGATGGCTAAATAAAACATGTTACTCAATACAGTACAATGTCACAACATTAGTATTTTGTCAATTATCACAGAATTGTATTTTTTTCCTGAAGTGTTGAGTATAAACTGAACACATGCTACATAAGCACTCTGCCACTGAACTACATCTCCCAGCCCTAATTAAAAACCTTTTGAAGAGACTTTTAAAAACTCAACATGGGGGTCACACTATGTTTCCAAAACTGTTCTCAAACAACTAAGCTTAAGTTATTCTCTTACTTCAGCCTTTTGGGTGCTGGGACTGTAGACCTGTGCCATTGTGACTGGCTTGAACCAGCAAATTTAGTGTCTGCAGATCAGGATATGTGTTTGTGTCTGTGTGCTTTTTCACTGATAGACCTTAGAAATTAAAGAGAAATATATCTAAATCATTCTTGATGGTGATGGTTGATAATTATTTGCAGATGTGAATTTGATGGAGGGAGATCTAAATCTTAGAAGACTAAAGTTTTGATTGTGAAACCTCCGCCAGTACATGACGTTGGTCATCTCATTTCGTGACCTAACTTCCTTCTCCATCAAACCATGGGCTTGGTATGATGCTTGCTTATATGCCTGCACTTTTCAGATTTATTTATTTCACTAATGTCTAATGTGTATAAGTGTTTAGCTTGCATGTATGTATGTGCTCTACATGTGTGCTTGTTGCCCTAGAAAATCAGAGGAGATATTCCGATCCTCTGGGACTAATGTCACAGGCAGCTATGAGGCATCACGAGGGTGCTGGGACTTGAACCTAGGTCCTCTGTAAGAACAGCCAGTGTTCTTAACCATTGAGCTTAACCATAGGGCAAACTCTCCAGCCCTATGCCTTCCTTATACTGCTGGATTTCTGGAAACCCTCACACAGAACAGTTAGATCTTTTTTTATCATTCCCATTCTGTTTCATAAGAATTGACTGAATTGAGTTGTAGTTTATATCCAATAACTATTTTATTTTCAATTTCTCTCTCAGGCATTATAGAATGGCAGAGGAAAAGGTATTTTAAGAGTCCTGAGTCTTCCCCCATGTTCTGTGTACTCTGGATGTGTTGGAGGATTACAATTTCATAAGATCCCTAGGTGATTATGAAGTTATTCTGAATTCCTCCTCTTTCTGAGTAGTTCGGGGAAGGCTGAACCAGGGTTTCTCAAACTCAGCACTGTAGATACACTGATTATTCTTTGTTGAGGCCGGTATTGTTAAACATTGTTTGAGAAGTATCAGCATGCTAGGCCTCTCCTTGCCAGGACGGCTGCTCCCTCTTCCTCCCTGTGACAGCTGAGGGTATCTTCAGCAGGGGCTGGAGGTGCAGCTTTGTTTGTCCTAATGCTTGTTTCACATGCATGAGATCCTGGGTTTAATTCCCAGTGCCACATGCAAACATACAATAAATGCTTCATCTATTTCCCAATATCCTCTAGTGATCAAAATCCCCATATTGAAGATTTTTGAGGTTAACAGATTATCATGTTTTGTCTATATAATATTCTTTCCTTTTTTGCTTGTTGTTTTTCTGTTCATCTTTCTTTCCTTCAATCTGTTTTTTGTTTTGTTTTGTTTTTGTTTTTTGCGGTGGGGAGGCTTTCTCTGTGTATCAGTCCTAGCTGTCCTAGAAATCACTTTGTGGACCAGGCTGGTCTTGAACTCACAGAGATCCACCTGCCTCTGCCTCCCGAATGCTGGGATTAAAGGCATACACCACCATACCATATTAAGGCTCCATTAATAGTTTTTATTCCGTCTTGTATTATTCTAGGTTTTCCTTTTGTCTCTAGTACTGTCAGTTAGTGTGGACATTGTCTGAACCACTCATCCACAGGAATTAGAGACACTAACTTGGCAAGGAGACCGAGAAAATAGAGTGAAGTTCAAAACAGCCTGAAATCATATTTCTGTCATTACCAGTTCTAAGACAACTTGGAAAAATTTGCTTAGTTTATTGGAACCTTCATTGTCTCGTCTGAAAAACTGAAGGAATTACATAAGATAGGGTGCTGTTTCTTTGTTTCTTTGAGGGTATTAACAATCTGTTAAGGGGAGGAGTAGCAAGTGGTGGAGCCGCAAGGGCTCTCACGAGGCAGCTCGCGGCTTCAGGCCACACAGGCCGGATAAAGATGTCGTACATGCTCTCGCATCTGCGCAATGGCTGGCAGGTAGACCAGGCTATTCTTTCAGTCGCCGTTTGTTTCCGTCACCACTGGACTCCACTTACATGAAGATGGACAAGGTTCTGTGCAGCAGAAATGGAAGATAGTGTGAGGTCTTTCTCATCTCGTATGAGTCCTGTTTGGATATCCCAGTTGTTTTACAGCAAATGCTGTTGGTGTTGCTTGTGCCCCGTGACCTCCTCTCTGGTTCTCCACAGCCTGGCAGGCCTATCTGGGGCAATATGAACATCCGCTGTGCTCAGCCCAATTAACTGATGACCATGCAGAGATGCCACCTGCTGTACCTGCCCGAGAACTACCAGAGGAAGTACTCCTTCTATCACAGCCTCTCTTGGCCCAAAGATCGTGGGCTATGTACTGGCCAAGATGAAGTAGGACCCCAATGATACCCCTCATGGACACATCACCTCGCTGGCTGTGAAAGCTCCCACTGATGCTTCGGCCTGGCCCAAAAGCTGATGGACCAGGCTTCAAAGGCCATGGTCGAGAACTTCAGTACTAAGTATGAATCCCTGGACAACAGGGCATTCCTGCACCTTTAGTCCAACACCCTGAACTTCCAGGTTAGTGAGGTGGAGCTCAAGTACTATCGCAGATGAAGAAGATGCAAACGCTATGAAACGAGATCTCTCACAAATGGCAGATGAGCGGAGACCACAGCTGGTGCTGAAGAAGGGCAGATACGTGGTTCTGGGTTCCAAGGAGAATCAGGGCAACACATTTCCTGGTTCCTAAGAGGCCTGTCAGCAGAACCTGGCTGGAGATGATAGTGGCAGTGACAGCAAAGACAGCGCTGATGTCCAAGACAGCTTGCAAGACTTGGATTCCACCTCCTAGAGCCTGCTCGAGCATTGTAGGTTCTTGCCATTTTAGTCACTATTTCTTGGGAACCCTGGTTGTACTCTATAGTATCTACTCGGGAGTCATCCCACAGCGACCCAAATGACTGCTCTTTGTCGGTGCTTAGCAGCAGCCTTCCACATTACCTACTCATAAAGGCACTCCAGGACACAGAAGCTGCCGTGCAGGAGCCAAGGAATCTTGAGGATTGTCATGGCGGCGTCTTCCTTGGCTTCTCCCATGCTGCCGGCGCTGTATTCTGTCTGCAGCTGTCCTGTACTGATGGTGTGTATCCTGTAGGGTTTTGCCTAGAATGCCAAACAGGAAGTGGGGACAACTCGGGAAGCTCCCCAGCTTTCAGCGTTTGCCATTATCTCTGGGTTTTTATTTCTGAGTAGGCAGGACCATCAACTTAGCCCTTATACCCTCTGCCTCTGTCTAGTGGAAGTTACCTATTCTTGCCTTCTCTGAAAACTGCCCGTGCCCTGCCCCCCCTCTTTGAAGAAGAATGTTCCCTTTGGAGGGGAGGAGAGAAGGAGACAGGTGTTGGACTTCTGAACAAGGAGAATTTATAGATCTTAAGGAAAGGACAAACAGAAATCAAATTGTAATTTCTAACCTTTCCCCAAGAAATAAAAATATTTTTTTAAAAAAATAAGAAAATCTGGGGGTTGGAGAGATGGTCAAGAGCACTGACTGCTCTTCTAAGAGGACCTGAGTTCAATTCACAGCAACCACATGGTGGCTCACAACCATCTGTAATGAGATCTGGCGCCCTCTTCTGGAGTGCAGGCATACATGGAGGCAGAATGTTGTATACATAATAAATAAATCTTTAAAAAAAATCTGTTAAGAGCTGGGCAGTAGTGGTGTACACCTTTAATCCTAGCACTTGGAAGACCGAGGCGGGTGAACTCTGTGAGTTCAAGGCCAGCCTGTTCTACAGAGTGAGTTCCAGGGCAGAAGGGGCTACACAAAGAAATCCTATCTTGAAAGATCAGAAAAGATAAAGACATTATTAAGAATAGAAATGAGATGTATCTCACTGGTAAACTACTTGCTTAGCACATATCAAGCTTTGGGTTGATTTCAGCCTCCAACACCACACACGCAAATCCAAGTATGAGCTAAAATATTTACTGCTAGCTTTCCTTCCAGGATGTGATATCAAAAGGTGATTATTGGTTAATGCTGCTAGGTTTGTAGAAATAAAGACACTATGTTGTAATCATATTAAAAAGATATTGTGAGCAGATGAATCCATGTTAAAAACCAAATATGGATGCAACTGGACAACTGCTGTTGTCCCCAGTGTGTCATACCACCTTTTCGTATTCAGATTAGAAGTAAAAGAGCTCATCATATGACTTCAAAAAACCTCCCTTAAGAGGCTGGAGAGATGCCTCAGAAGTTAAGATCACTGGCTCCTTTTCCAGAGGATCCTAGTTCAATTCCCAGCACCTACCTGGTAGCTTCAGTTCCAGGGGATCTGATATCATCACACAGACACACATGCAAGCAAAACACCAATGCACATAAAATAAAAAAGAATTACTAAAATGAATTTTTAAAAGAAATCTTCCCTAGAGAAAACTGGTATACATTATATGCCTCTCTTTTATCCCACACCTTTTCCTTCTTGCTGCTTGAATGTGGCTGTGATAGCTGGAGATGAACTTTCAGTGTTGGTCAAGTTAGGAGCAGACTAATGGCTAGCTGGCAGAACTTGGAATTTTAAGACTTCATGGAAAAGAGTTGCCCTGTACTGCTGACTTATGGACATTCATGTCACAAAGAAATAAATGGCCTCCTTTGAAAGTATTGTCATTGGTCAATAACAATGACAAGCAGACAGATGGGCCAGGGATGTAGTTAGGTCAGGTTTGGTCCATAGCACCAATTAAACCGGGAGAGCTGAAACATGCCTAGACTCCCAGCACTGAAGAGGCAGAGATAGACAAACCAGAGGTTCAAAATCATTCTCTGCGGGCTGGCGAGATGGCCTGCAGGCATACACACAGAAAGAATATTGTATACATAATAAATAAATAAATTAATTAATTAATTAAAAAAATAAACCTTTAAAAAATAAATAAAAGAAGACCTCTGGAAGAGCAGCCAGTGCTCTTTAACCTCTGAGCCATCTCTCCAGCCCCACAAATGTGTGTATTTTCAAATGTAAGTTGGCAGAACTGGAGTGCGTCAGCATCAGAATTATTTCAAGAAAGGAAGGAAAGAAGGGAGGGAAGGAGGAAGGGAAAATAGAAGGGGAGGGAGAGGAGGAAGGAGGAAGGGAGAAAAAGAAAGGCTTCTGGAAGTCAAGAGCCAGGATGCTCAAAGGATCAGCATTTTTGAGTCCAGGCAATGGTGCTTGGCATTCTCATCCATTTAAAACCCTTGATTTCTTCAGATGAAAATCACAAAATTAAGGAGATGGCCAAGGATGTGGCCTTGAAGTTATACATGCACCACTGCATTAGTTACTTCTATATCGCTGCTACTGAATCCCTGGCAGGAAGCATCTTAAAGGAGAATGACTATAAAAGGATTCAGTACTTTGTGTTAAGAGAAGTAAGGAGGCAGGAGGATGAGGTGGCTGGTCATGGTGTATCTGCAAGTCAAGAAGCAGAGAGAAGGTAAGAAATAGAGCTGTGCTCTCACTCAAAGCCTGGGGACCCACTTCCTCCAGCAAAGCTCCTCATGTTCTTCATGAGCTGGAGACCAAGGGTTTAAATACATATGTGCCTGTGGTAGAATCTCATAGTCAAACTTCAAATAGTAAGTGTATACATGAAGACTTAAACACAATCGCGGTAAGACTTGAAGAAAATATGAATAACAGGGGTGCATAAATCTCCTCAAAGATGAAAATTTGCAACGCCTGAGCTTAACCTAGAGCAGATAATATGTTGCATGGACAAATGCATAATTCTTGACAATTTCCTAACAACACAATAAACTAATAATGCTGCACTAGTAAATGCATAATAAATTAGTAATTTTTATTTAAGAAAATAACAACTCATAAGCAAAGAGAAAAATAATTTTTCAGATTTAGAACATCTAAGCTGAACATAGAGTGTCACCTAAAGGGCTTAAGAATGGGCTTCACCTTTAAAGGCTAGGCTCATCACCAAGAAGACCACAGTGTTCCCTAGAGCAAAGGCTCTTCTCATCATGCAATAGATTCTTCATTTCATGGACCATTTATAATATTTCTTTTGATCACTCAAGTTGTCTTGATTAAAGTGAATATTGAGAAAACAAAGGTTTCCAAAAGAAAATAATCAAATCAAAGAAAGTCCTGGTTTTGTGGTGTTGCCTCACCAGGTTAGAGTATCAGCTGAGCAAACATGAGGACCTGTTTTGAAATCCTTAACATCCACATAAAAAGTGGATATGGCTGCTTGCACCTATAACTCCAGTTCTGTGATGATGACAGGAAGACAGATGGAGTTTGCTAGCCTAGCAGGTTCAGTGGGAGATTTTGCTTCAAGGGAATACAGCTAAGAGTGATCAAGTAGGACTCTAACATCCCTTTCTGGCCTCCACACTCCTTCACATAGGTGGGTGCTCTAGCATATTCATATATTCATATTCATCTGTATGTATGTGTGTGTGTGTGCATGAGCGTGTGTGTCCTGGGAGTTATTCCAAGAAAGAAGGTAGAGAAAGATAGAATGTAAACTCACAAATATGAATGCTGTGTTTTAATACACAGGAATACTTTGAACAGTCTTTCTTTTTTTAAAAAAATTGTTTTTATTTATTTATTATGTATACAATATTCTGTCTGCATGTATCCCTGCACGCCAAAAGAGGGCAACAGACCTCATTACAGATGGTTGTGAGCCACCACGTGATTGCTGGAACTCAGGACCTTTGGAAGAGCAGGCAATGCTCTTAACCGCTGAGCCATCTCTCCAGGCCCTTGAATAGTCTTTCTCTAATTCATCTTTACATGATGGTCCATTCACTACAAAAACAAAAGGCACTTGAGAATTATTCAAAGAATGGATCTCAATTAGACATTAAGAGCTTGAGGTATGACCCAACTCAAGCGGTAATTTCATCATTTTCCTCTCATATAGCTTGCTTCCTGAAAGCTTCATATGTCATTTATAGTTTCAGAGTCTCAAGAATGCCAGAATGAGGGCATGAAAAACTGTCTCTCTAGTCTTAGTTGGGCCCTACAGTATTTTATACTATTTTGTTTATGCCATGAGAATAGAATTAGAAAAATATTTTAACACAAGAGGAAGACAACATTCTTTACAATTTATTTATAAATATCACTGAAAGTTGTGTAAGGAAACTTTGCATCCATCTACAGTGAAAGAAAACCCAGAAAGGATTGTGTCTTTGTTAGGGTTTCTGTTGCTGTGAAGAGATGTCATGACAACAGCCATTCTTATAAAGGAAAATATTTAATTGGGGGCTGGCTTACAGGTTCAGAGGCTTAGTCCATTATCATCATGGAAGGAAGCTTGGCAGCATTCAGGCAGACATGGTTCTAGAAAGGAGCTGAGAGTGGCACTGGGCCTGGCTTAAGTTTTTAAACCTCAAAGCCCACTCCCAGTGACACACTTCCTCCAACAAGTCCCCAAGTACCCCAACAAGGCCATACATCCTAATAGTGCTATGCCCTATGGCTTATGGGGGCCATTTTTATTCAAATCACCACATATTGCTTCTCAGTTAGGTGTGTCCTCATTGAAGTCACATAGTGATTGTTGAACTCTCTCAAAATAAGTCCAATTTTGAGTGTGATTGTTGGATAAGTCTCCTGTAAAAGATTTACTTTTCCTCTCAGGAATCAAAAAATGTCCCTCAAGAACAACTTGAAGCTTCTTCATCTATAGTCCAAGTAAATAAATGTCTGTTTTTGTATTCTATAAGTGAAAAGGTACCCACAGAAATTGTATTAAATATTAAAAGGGAACAATATAGAAACAAAACAGACAGAGAGTAAGAGAACAAAAGAACTGCTGAGTGTAGTTACTATAATTTTGCCAATAATAGAAATTAGATAACATGGGATACATGCATTACATGGAAACAGGGATGTACTGAGGGTATACCATTTTCTGATCAGATGCACTTCAGATGCAGCTTCCATGGAGTTTTCTACGTGTGTCTCTCAGTGGTGTACTCATCTGATGGATTCACACGCTCTCGAAGTAGAACCGTAAGGCCCCAGTGTGCCTGCCAGGTGTTCTGTAGGTAGACTTTCTGTCCAACACTGGCCCCTCCCTCATGGTCAAACTGCCCATTCTCTTCTTATATCCTATAAGGACTAGAAGTTTGTCACAATCAAGCCTGTTTTTCAAGTTTTTTCAGATTTTTTTACTTTATTTTTTCTTACAATGAGCTAAATTTGCCTCCTAAAAACATAGCTGCCTTGATTCCAGTGTCTGACTTTAAATAAAAAGACAATTGTTTAATAAAAAAACAATCTTAACATATTTATGCCACCCACTTCACTGTTTGTTGGCAACATAGCAGTGAGCAGGGCCAGTATCAGCAATGACCCCCTAGCTTCCTGTTGCAAGGTCATCAGTCAGCATTTAGAAGTCAACATTCTTATGCCCAAGTCTACATGCCATTTTTGTTCACTTTTTGTCCTTTAGTCTGGCTTCTGGGACATTGTCTAGTTTGGAAGCTTCATATGGTGGCAAGAGATGGTCAGTTGGAACTCTAACTTCCCCAAATATTTGGTGATTTCATTTAGCTCATCTTCATATATGTGTATATTTTAGGAAGCTTCTACTATTATCTTTCCAATGGCCCTTACTTTTAGCAGTCTCTCCCCATATTCTCTTTCCTCCTCCTCCCTGATTGACTCTCTCATTCCAGTTTCCCATCTACCCATAATGATCTATTCTATGTCCCTTTCCTAAAGAGAGCTAAGTGTCTCCCCAGTTCTTACTCTACACATAACCTCTGTGCTTCTAGTGATCATGGTTTTGTTATTATTGGCTGAACAGCTAATATCCTCAAATAAGAAAATTCATAACAGAGTTGTCTTTCTGAGTTTGGGTTACCTCACTAAGGGTGATTTTTCTAGTACCATTACCTGTAAATTTCATTAAGTACTTTTTTTTTTTACAGGCTGAATAATACTCCATTGTGTAAATGTATCCCTTTTTTTAATCCATTCATCTGCTCTTGGACATCTAGGTTGTTTCCAGTCTGGCTATTATAAGCAGAGCAGCAATGAACACGGTTGAACAAGGGTCTCTATGGTAGGGTTATGTGACTTTTGAGTCTATGTCCAAGAGTGATGTAGCTGGATCTTGATGTAGGTTGATTCCTCTTCCTGAGAAACCCCACATTGATTTCCATAGTGGCTGCATAAGTTTGCCTCCCTTCACTTCCTGTGCCTTCCAGCCAGCCTGAGCTGTCATTTGTTTAATTGATCTTGAGCCTTGATCTTTTAAACTCTTCTCCATGTCTCAAAGAGCTGGAATTTTATTACCACCAGGCCTATAAATGAATACTTACATTTACTACTTTTTATTAATAACTACTTGGAACTTCCTTAAGTGTCATTTATAAAACATTCATGAAAGTCTTGTTTTCTAAGGAAGAAGCTTGGAAACTCCCCAATAACTCCTCATCTTATAGGCAAGAAAACTGATACCCAGAACAGTTGAAGGACTTGTCCAAGGGAACACAGATTATAAAGGAAAAAGAGGCAGAAAGAAAGACAGGAGAGAAGGAAGGAAATACTTTATGATGCTAAAAAAAAAAAGTCAAACCCCTCTGCACATGGTCCAGCTGTGCGTCTCTGTATTGGTTCCTATCTGCAGCAGGAGGAAGCTTCTCTGATGGTGCCTGAGCTAGACATCGATCTGTGGGTATAGCAGAATGTTCTTAGGAGACTTGTTTATTGCTAGGCTCCTTTATCAGAACAATAGTATTTGGTTTTCCCCTAGGTCCATGATCTATCTAGGGCTTAGCCATCTGAGTAGTGTCAGGCATGGATTCGATCCATGGGATGACTTTATCAAATTTCCTCATCTGAGTAGTGTCAGGCATGGATTCGATCCATGGGATGACTTTATCAAATTTCCTCAGGGTTCAGGGATATATGCAGAAGAGGAAGCAGAAAGCTTGCAAGAGCTGGGGCAGGGGTGCTGGGGGACACCAAGGAAACCGTTCTTCAGCACACCAGGACAGATGCACTTATGAACTCACAGAAAGTGTCTGCACGCACAGGTTAAGCCAGGGTCCTGGTGCTCAGAGGGAAAGTGAACCCAAGCCCCAAGCCCTAATCAAGAACTTGTCTCCAATTAACACCTACAAAGGAGAAATTCATTTTCTCCAGTATAGTCTCACTGGGGGTATAGCCATACTTAAGAGCAGGCGGGCCCCATGCCCAGCAGTGGATGACCAAGACAAAATGAACTCAAAGAGACTTCTGGAGATTTATTTGTCTTATATTGCCTAGTCTGGGCATTTTTTTTAATCTCACTGATCTTTTGCGTCTGTAACATAGTTGTGTTTTTATGGATTGTGTTTGTGTGTATTCAATTTTATTTGTTTGTTTTGTTTTACTGTTTTTTATTGCCTATGTGTTTTCTAAAAAAGAAAGATACAGAAGGCATGGAGTTAAAAGAATGGGGGGGTGGGGAGAGGAAACCTTGATCAGGATATGTTGTATAAAAATTATTTTCAATAAAGTCAAAATAAAAGTCACAACACAAACATCCTCCTCTGTTTTTATCAAAATCATAAATGTGAATTTTAGAACATGTTTCCCATATAAGATTAATTCCTCCCAAATGTTTCTTGTACTTATGAGGTCCTTTAGACTTGATGGTATTCCTTGGATGTGTTTATTCATGCTTTAAAGGTTATATTTCTGCTCTACGTCTTTCCTAGGCTTTATTTGCAAATATTTTTCCCTCACAGATATGTATTGGTCTATTGCTTGCATTTTGAAACAAAATTGTTTAGTGTTCTTACCCTTCAAGAGAGCTCCTTTTTAAAGCAATAGTATGGAAAATATGCATGGTGGGAGAGACACCTGTCCTTCTGCCTTAGTGATGGCAGAGGGGAGACAGACTCACATTTTACGGGAACTATCATTGGCACCATCAACCGTAACTCTAGGTTTGCATCCCTTATTCCAGCTCCCATTTATATTCCTTAGGTTCTGTATCTCTAGAGACAGACGTGGGAAAACTATTCCATTGACCTGTTTGCAAATCCCACAGTAAACCAGGGTTTCAAAATATTGAAAATGTTTAATAAAGTCACCATTGCTCCTTGAGGGTCCAAAGAAAGTATGAACTTTTAGTTACACTTGTTTTTTCATTTTACAAATGATTTCTAGCAAATATTTATTTATTTATTTAAAACTTCACAGATGTGCTGGGCCTGATGGCATACAGCTGAAGATTCCAGCTCTCAACAGGTCAGGTAGTAGGATTTCTACTTTAAGGAAAGCATGGACTACGTAACTAAAACTTGTCTTAGAAAAAAAGAGTGCACAAAGGAAATATTAATTAAGTATTATGAGTAAAATAAGAAATAGTTTCTTTACAGTATTACTATAAGATATCAATCTAGAGATAATTCTGCCCAACTTGTATTTTATATTTTATTTTATGGAGAAAGGGTCTCACTCACTATATAACCCTGACTGGCCTGATCTCACCATGAACAAAATTTAATTTTTAAGAACAATCTTGTACCAATATTTGCCTTCCATCTTGCGTCCTCATATCCAAATCACAGAAAGCAATGTGATACCAAAGTCCTGCAGAACTCAGGGCAAGTGCTTGAATTGTGTTTTCTCCTACTCAACAATAATTTTCCCAAACTGATTTTTATTTTTTTTAAATTTATTTATTTAATTAAGGATTTCTGCCTCCTCCCTGCCACCGCCTCCCATTTCCCTCCCCCTCCCCCGATTTTTAAAATATGCAATAAAGACCATCCAAAAGATGTGATCATTAAAGGTTTCATGACAGAATATGATAGAACGATAAAGAGTCATGTCATCCAGTAAAACCAATGCATCATCCTGTCCTATGTAAGGTTCCATAAACAGTAAAGTTTGTGATGAGTAAAATGGTTCATCAGGATTGGACCAC